>NC_050584.1:13169545-13471136 GCF_013368585.1 Megalops cyprinoides
ATATTATCTATTACTACATTATATGTCACCTGTACAAAATTCATACAATAAAATAATAAAAAATCTCAAGCAAATAATAATCTTAAATGTACAACAAAAAGAACACTTTCCTTTTCACCCAATCTCTAAAATGTAGCTTCCAGCTACTTATATCTCCAAAAGACAGAGAATGAATCAGAGATTCAGAGAATCACATTAGCTGGGGAGAGACTTGTCAAGTTTTTAAGTCAAGTAAGTTAATTTTATTTTAATAGATTGTTTGCCTGCTGTTTGTTTTTAAATGATCACAGTGGGATTTTTCAAGCCCACACTGGTTGTCTACCATAAATTTTCAGAAATACAAAAGGCTGCTCTCGTCATGATTGTGATACTGATCCATTCACTGTAATTTCTAAATTCAGTAAGGACATCAAAATGTTTCAGGTAAAATACAATTATTTTAATTAACAATGCTTTAAAGATGTGTGCACAAGTAATATCTTTATGGATGGAGAGGAGGATGCATGGTTTGAATAATCATGAATGAACTAGTTTAATAAAATGTCATTCAATTAGACATAATAACTATCACTTATTACATGTCAGTTCTGAACAAAAGACAATGGACTATCTTAGTAAGCATTTGTTTCTTCACACAGAGAGACCTTTGGAACTGTTGTAAAAGTATTTAGGTTTGGCATTACATGTAAATTCCTTCAGCAAGTGTCCTGTGCTTGAACATTATCAGAATTATGTATCTCCTGCATATCCAAAGAAGAATGCCCAGTCTTTCCGTTAATGTTTGATCTAACAATCAAACCCATCCAGTGATCTGTGAGTTTCTCAGTAACCACAATAAATACTTTTTTCTGTATAGCATTAGTTTCTGATGACGATCTGCAATTCTAAGACTGGCAATACAGATATTGTTATGATTCTTGATGATTTTGGTTCCATCTTAATATGCAAAATTATTATGAATATCAGAGCCAAAATAGACTGCTGTCCACACTGCTCCAGCTAGTTATCTTTGTGTTTAAAATACAAAATTCATACCCTTTTAGCACTATTATAGCACAATCTTAGCAATTTTTTGAGAATTACTGCATAGTGGATGACATGGTCTTAAATTGCTGAATGTTAATCAATGATAACATCACTAAAATCACTTGATGGTAATGTATTGCCATGAAACAATGTAAGAGTAGCACATACTGCAGTCACCTGACAATAAAACATGATGTTACATATGGAATTAACAAAATGCAATTAACTTATTTTGACTTTGATTGTAAAAGGCATGACTAAGCATGGTTGGAATACCATTATCGTTCTCTTACATGCCAAGAGATAATATTTATACTGATAAAATCACATCCTACTTAATCATAAATACTTGTCCTGCACAACAGAAAATTATATTTCCCAGGTTGAGAAGTCTTGTGAAGTGGATGACTCTGTCAGCTTTTACTCCTGCTTGCATCACCACTGTTTAGATGAGTGTTCTTCCAATAATTATTTTTGAAAGATCACTGCTTTCTTTGACTCCACCAGTAAATTGCTGAACTGAAATATGTTTCTGAAGTAGCAAATGTTCTCATGTCAGGTGGCCTGTTATGCGATGCAACAAAAAGAGTAGTGGCTGGAGTTACCAAAAATTTTAACTGTACCTTGTTATTTCTTTGAAAAAATATTTATCTATTTATTTCTATGAAAGGCCCTAAATATTACTCTAAAAGAGAAGAATTACTCAAAAAAAATACTCCCTTTGATGTAATCCAAACTCCTCTTACACAAATATTGCAAATATTCTGTAATAGTAGAAAGATTCATGAACCTTGGAGTTAAATGGCTTTGGCATAACTTGAATCAGGGGATACATTCTTTGAATTCGTGGTCTCAAATGGAATCCACATAGTCAAGATAGTGGGCTGTCACAGACCAAACAATCATCTGCACATATTTGAGCATAAGCTCTGTCTGTTCATATTCACACATTGCTTGGATTTATTAATAAGAGCATGAATGTAACTAAAGACAAATAATTGCTCCAGACTATGGGTATGCATACTTCATAGCAAAAATTGTATTGTGTTTTGACCATCTGAGCATGCACACAAGCCAGGCAGTTTATGTCAAAGCTTGACCAAGTAATGATATTTCCTCCATAATTCTAATACACCCCTAAAGGAAATTGTGCATAATACAGAGAAAGCCACAGAAAGAGATAAAATTTGCAGGATTGGCTTTATTGTTAACCAAGGTCCCTGGTATCATGTTTAAACTATTCAAACGTATATCATGATTTTCTAAAAATAAACACTGGACATATTGCAGAACATACCGCATGTCATAAGCTCCTCTCTGATGAAATGGAATTAACCCACATAATTGGCCAGTATACCACAGCCATTCTTGCACACATTCCGCTGCAATCCACCCTGGGGCTCCTGGCAACTTTGACATTTTAAGCAGGAGATCGGAGAGGTGTCCAGAATATCCCAGCCTTTATCAGCCAGCCGTAGCCCATGGTGTCCAAGATACATCCAGTTCCTCTCCACTGCTGGGCAAGAAGGTATAAATTGAGAATTTTTCTGAGCTGCTGGTGACTGCACCCATGTGCCGAAGTGATTATTGCTAAGCTGCTGTTTTGGCACCAGCTGATTCCCGCCACTCATGCAACCATTGGTTTCTTCTCCTGCATCTCAGTTAACATAATTTATATTTCTAACTCTGAGAAATGTCTTTTTTATTTATTTATTCTTTTTTTTTTTTGGAGGCCATTGTATCTCTGTGGGTTATCACAGAGATTATAGACACACTGAGAAACAGAAGCAGCTCTGTGCTTTCCACAAACTTTATAAGTTCTACTTGAGGTATGCAGTTAAATCACACATTTGTAATTTGACTTTTAATTGAATAGCAGGCTTCCCCCTTGATTTAATGGCCAAGTGACTAACGATGACTAAAGCCTCTTATTCAGGCATTACAATAAACTCATCCACCAATCCAAATCGCCTAGCATATTGTAACCAGCTATCCTAATGGAGAATGTCATTTGTGATATTTGTAATACAATTTCCATTGCACACAATGTAAAACGTCATATGAATTTTGTAAAAAATTGGTAAAATGTAGTAAAATTAGCTTTCTTTCATATTATCACCAAGCAAACATGAACGCTAAGTCAACTGATCTAAGACAACAAAAGATAAGGCCAGTTTTAGTATTCCCTGTCCTATCCTTGCACATCTGGCTGCAAGGATGCCTAATAATAATTAAATGTATCATAATTAGCAAATAAACTTAGAGGTGTATGTTTCCTGAACATTGCAGAAATGGAAATAAACTTAATAAAGAGATGATTGTAGGGAAATGCATACAATGTCTAAAAAATGGTCCATTATACTAAAATTACAGTAATCTTACAGTGGCGACTATAATGGGACATGTACTCCAGGTCGGTATTTGTGACTTCACACTATCCTGACATCTAGCATTAGTCTAGCACCTTTTCAATGAATCAAACACTCAGTTGTCTGACAAACAATATAAATTCCTGAACGGTGTTAAACTATGTAGATATTTCAGATGGTTCAAATATTTTTTTCAATCTCAACAGTCACAGTGGCAAACTGTGATTAATTTCAATCTGTATTCTGCTTATAAGAGGCACTATTAGACTGGATACTCAAATACAATAGATGCTAATTAATGTGTCATTCAGACGTAAAAACAACCAGATGTACTTAATTGTACCAATTCATGAGGCTGAGACATGAGTCTAAAAGAAATCACAACTTCCAAAGGATCCAGTCCTTGTAATTCCTTCTCATATCATTTGTTTAATGTAAATTTCATACTTACTGTTGAACTGTTTTAAAAAATAAGCAATACGTTTGCCCAGAATCTGGCTGTTGTGTGTAAAGGAAACATTACTGGCACTTTTCCTCAATAACATTTTATTAATTTGAAATTGGGAACCACAGACAGTTCCCATTTAATCCTGATATGTAAATTGACTTGTATGTAAACTTCCCTGTGATTTCATTACTAAAAAATAATAATAAAAAGGTGTAAGAGGGCTCAGGAAAAGTACTGATCAAGGAACTCGTCTTCACAATTTTCCTCGTTAGCTGGGTTGAGAGAAGCTGTCACCCTTAATTTTAGGCCACACCATTTCCTGTTTATAGGAAAACACCTGCCAGTTTATTATGTATTAAATAATAACTCCAAGCTCCCACTTTCAGTAAGGCTAACAGAAGTGACTACTGTAGAAAAAAAAAGATTGATCAAAATTGAATCCCACTACATCTTTCCAAGTAGCAATATTGGCTTGATTTATTCTTGGAAGCAATCTGTTTTGAATTATTGTCAGCTAGAGCTAATAAAGCAAAAATGGTCACACCCCAAATATGGAAAGAATCATAAAATAAGATCAAAGATTTCTTTAATTTAATTAGAATTCTTTAATTAATTAGATTACTGTAAACAACCACAAAACTGCTGTTAACATTTTTTGTGTATACTGTCATTTTCAATTGTAGTTCTACACTAATGACAATTTATACATCTCATGTGGGAGGAAAAAGTGGTAGGATAGGGGATGAATGTGGCTGGGGGGAGGGGTGGTGGAGCGTGAGAAGAGAATTGATTACAGAAGTGCTAAATGGCTACAACCTCTGGAAGATGTTATATAAACTGTGAAATGTTTTGTTAATGCAAATTATGCTGATTTCACACTTTAATTAAAATCAATAAAGAATAAATTAAAATAAAATATCACAGAGTCATTGAAAAGAACATGATAGTTCCACCCAATTTGGCATTCATGAAGCTTCGCTCTCCCATCAGTAGGGAGCACACTTTGATCTGCTGGCTTTCTGTATAACTCACTAGACTGTTCTTGAAATTCATGCTTCTTCCCTGTACATAGAGGGCCCAAAAGCTTTCTGTTTACTTTCTGGAGGAGTAAGTTGGCTTCATAAGAACAGTACTAGGTTACAGTACCTATAAATCAGGCTTTCTGTGTTTTCTTGTACCCCCAAAAACAGCAGTGTCCATTTCTCTGTCCATGTGATTATTTCATTTAGGATACTCAAAAAGAGATTATGTGTTGTGTTGACAATCGCACCTTAGAACTAACTCATATGTGAATTATTCCATCTGTGTGCTGAAGCAGTTTTTGGCTTTTTAGTTACAGATGAATTCCAGGTCCTACTGCCTTGTGGCAGTAGCTGTGCTTACTCGCTTTATTCATTAATCCAAAACCATCTGTGATTCATCCTTTCTTGATTATATTAGATTTTTTAACCAGCTGTCTTTAACATTGGAAAAAAGATTTTGGATTTAATCCCAACAACACAAAACAAACAAATAAAATAGGCTAGTATTATCTTAGCAAATTGCCCTCTTTACAGAGGTTTATTTAACAAACCATTTTAGCAAAAATTACATAATATGAAACTTGTTACAGTATATTTATGACTTAGATTTGATTTTTTGCCTCGTAAAAATCCTCATTTCTGGTCTCTTTTTCTTAATGAAATTATAATAATGTAAATAATATTTAATTTAAGATACAGTAATTTAAATTCTCCCTTTAAGGCCCTGTAGCAGACCTTTAAATGAACCCATTGGGCTGTTGTTAGCCATGTTTCCATTAGTGTCAAAGTTTGGTGCATAAATAATTTGATTTAGGGTGACTCGGCTAAAACTCAACTTTCTATTTAAAATCTCAGTGTGAGAATATTGAACCATGGCACATAGAATTGTTAATAGATGTGGAGAATACTGTGCAGACACATTTGGCACGGCTAAGGTGAATGGCATTTATATTAGAGCTATCCTGGGAAACGCACCATTTTTCTTTCTTCCTTTTTAACAGAAGATTACGTGCATTTTTCATCTTGACCTGAATTGTGTACCCATATGAGGCACAGATATTAACATAGCACATTTTGACAGTTCAGGGTATCTGCTGTCTCAGCCAACATAGCCATGGATTTGGTCACTCACATTATCACCTAACCACTTAAATCTTTCATGTTAGTTAAGAGAATACCACTTTTGTAAGAAGGCACAAAATTGGCTTTGTCAAAATTGTGACTCTTGTGTTTTTTTTTTTTTAAACAAATAAGAAATGAAGGGGACTTGAAAATGCAGCTGCATATGCATATTTTTGGGCGGGTTTATTGAAAAACGCAAAAACACAAGCAAATTCAAAAACGGGCAGGGTCGATACCAGGAAGGCAGTCCGAGGGCAGAATCAGGGGCAGAGAACAGGAACAGGCAGGGTCAGGAACCAGGTAGGCAGGCGATCAGGCAACAGGACAAAGCGGCAGGCATAAACGAAGTCGATGTGCAGGCAGAGTCGAAAACGGTATACGGAATCAAGAAAACCGGCAGGGATGAAACAGGTAAAGAAACATTGAGACGAACTGGCAAACAAGACAAGAACAAGCAGGGTAGAAATAGGGCTGGGCTGATGAGGGAACTGGAAACAGGTGTGCGGGCAGGCAGGTGGAACTGATCAGGAGGGCGGAGACAGGGCGGAGAGCGGGGCAGGGCTGGAACACAAGGAGAAAACAAACAAAAGCACATGGACAGGGGAAAAAAAACTAAACAAAAACACCACAGCTAGGGAGGCGGAGTTCTGACAGTACATTCACAGTTGTTGAGAATTGTAAGTTGCATGTTTAGCAGTGCTGACAGTATGAAGCTTCATGAAACCTGTCATAGCTCAGCATATGATGGCTCTACTCGTTATGGGGGTCATGAGGCCCTTCCTTCCCCTTTCTCTAGTGTATACAATGTTTCTACAAATCTGTTTCAGCATTGCATGAAAAAAAAAGTTTGATTGAAAGTATGCATGAAATGCTGGCCTTATTTTCAACTTTACATTTAAAGGCCCAGGTTATTTTTTATTTAATGGGAATTATTAGACTGCCTTGAGGGTTTTTGTAAATCAGTTTTTAGTGAAATGTCAAAAATAGCCCCACAACACTACAGGGTGCCATGATGTAGATGGAGCAATCTGCTATGACTGTGGAAGTCTGTCCTGGGGGATTGACTGGCAGGAGAGTGCTTAGAATCTGCTTTAATGAGTCTATCTATTCTGTGAATTCCAAGGGCACGCATCAAATTAATGAAAGACAATTGATCCCCCTCTTCCACCCCCCCCCCCCCCCCCCCCTCACCCACCCAAAAAAGGCCACCTGTTCTATATCTCAACTTACATTGGTATAATAATTAGTAGTGTCAGAAATGCCTACTTCTAAGTTTCATGTGGCTTAAAGCGATATACAAAAATATTTTCTTTTTCAAAAAATATTTTCTTGCTATAAGTTTTTGTTGTTGTTGTTGTTGTTACTTGTCTCTCTGTACATCCCTACCCTAACTTTCTTCTTATCTCTCACCTGCCTTCAGGACCTTGTGTTCTTAGCTTCCATACTATTTCTTGTAATCCCTTCTCTTTGTTTCCACCTCTCATTAATGCATAGCTTTCTCCAGGCTGTTGCTCTTCTGCCAATTAGGTATCTTTAAAAAATTATAATATATAAAGTTGTTTACACATATCACACACATAATGTGCATATACTGTGCTTCTTAACCCCCCCCCCCCTAATACAACTACCATGATTTGTGTCACTTAATTGTAAAAAGACCTAAATATGCATATAAAACTTGTAAACCTATGATCACATTTGGGGGTTCAGTGACTTCAGTATTATTACTTTATTTATGAAAATGTTACTATTTTTACAGTAAATTACTGTTTAATGACAGGTATGAATACAATTAAATTTGTTTGTACAATTAAATGTACCATGTAGATCTGATGTAATGAATCTTTTACTGGATTGCTCATTAATTAGTCACATTCCTGTGCTGGAGATCATGCAATGTTCTTTTTGAAAATTTAAATCAGGAGAAACTGTTTAATGTTTGCACTACAAAACTGGTTGCTCTAAAATAGACTATTGATCTTACTGAACTTCTGCAACCTAAGACACTGTGGATGGTTATCATTTTCATATAAACTTCATAGTCAAATTGATGTCATCATCAGTATAACGTAAACCTGAAAAAAGTGAATCAATCTGAATCAAAATGAAGCAATACCACAGATGCAAAAGGTACAAAATAACAGCTTTATAGCCTAAAAAATAGAGTATAGTAAAAATATGCAGGACACATCATATGGAAGAGATCCAAAAAGAAAAGACTAGACTTAAATGATAAAAAAATAAATTAAATAATTGAATAATCTATGACTATAATTACTAAGATGAATGCACACAGCCAATATAAGTGATCATTATTGTTGGACATTTATTTAGTTTCATATAAATGTAAACTGCAAAGAGGATTACAGATATTTCAAATAGGTGTCTGTGTGTTGGCACTGCTCAACTGTCTTGTAAGAAAAAATGATGCCGGCATGGTGTGATTTTATAGAATCTGGTCAAATGGAAAACATCATTCACACAATGGAATAATTACCAATCATGTCTGTATTTTTTGTTCTGCATCACTGAAATTATTTGTGATAAAATAGATGTCAGCCTAACCTGTAAGTACAATATTCCACACATTTGACTTGATTTGACTTGACTCTGTTCTGTGATGTATCAAAACAATATAGTACCCTTTTTAAAGGAGAGAAATGCATTGTTGCAATAAATCTAAGCCCACATGAGACAAGAGTACAGTAGAGAAAAGGTCACAAAATGAAAAGCTATTGCAAATAAAGGTGGACAGTTGACAGGGATGGTATTTACTCTGTGGCAACCTTTGAACATTGAGCAATAAAATGGAGGAATGAAATATCATTCCCAAAGTTGACTCATATCTTGCCTTGATAATCACAATGATACATTTCTTTTTTAAGTCAATTTTATGTTTAGTAATGGTGTTTAGGTTGAAATAGGCATATTACATGGGTAGATCTACAAGCTACTTGTATTAATACACATTTAATGCCATATAATTTGAAAACTCTAACAAGACATACATTCTGTAACAACAGAAAAGGTTCCTAAAACTGAATACAGTTTAATAGAAACAATCAGTTCCAATTAAAAAAAAACTTTTGCCCCATCACATCTGGTGTTATAGAGTTAGTAAACATACACATCTTTTTGAACCAATCTAGTATATTTCCTGGATCACTAATCAAAAAATTTACTCATCTGAATATACCAGTCAGACAGTCTCACATGATTTATGGGAGGCCTCCATCAGGCTAAAGGAAACCACAACACCAAAGTTGCTGAGTGTGTGGAGTATCATGACTAAGTTATTAAGCAATACGTAGATGTGTTTGCAAGAAAAAGCACATTGGTTGTTCCTTTGTTACTTTTATAATAATTTTCAATAAAATTGTGAAATAAATTGATAAATTACTGCTCAATATAGATATGCAAGGAATCATCCCCATTGTTGACAGCCATGTAATGCAATGGGATGCACTGTATCAGAAAAAAACAACACACCATTTCCTTAGCATACCGTTAGCTGGCCAGCTAACATGTTGTAATACATGATGAGAATACATGTGGAGGAAGAAGAAGGAGGGCGTGTGGGTGAAAAGGAGAGAGCAGAATGCGCTGTAAGGAAAACCATAATATTTTTGGGTGTAATAAGACAAACATAACACAATAACTAAGCACTAGGTGCAAGATGGCACTAAACAATCTGAGGGTGAAAGAATAAAAGATTTGGCCATGATGACGCGCAGTGTTAGCGCCAAGTTGACACTACTACTTAATAGGTTTGGTCACATGAAATCAATAGTTGTGGTTAGAGCTGGACATGGTGATGACCAATTCTCTCTGATTTTCCCCTTCGCTGTTTTCAGCATTGGGGAGGTGCTGTTTGACCAAATTCATAATTTTAGATTCATGGTAGAGGAATTGTTGATCGAAGAAGTTCAGGTTTGGCACAATGACTACATTTAAGTATTTGACAGCTAGTTAGCCTGACAGCCACCTAACTTTATATCCCTTTCTACATGATAAACTCCTCAAGGACAGTTTGTCTCAGTATGCCAATAAGCAAAGGACGAATATTAAGGACTCTGAACAGAAAAAAAACAATAACCTGTCAGTATATCATACATCATACATTTAATATTGTTTTACTCCTGCTGAGGGTCAACGTCTACTCAAGTGTGTGTACTGTGACAAAGTACTTAACATAACAATGGCATGAAATCACTGAACGTGCTTTTATGTCTTAAAACAAGGAGTGACAGGAGTGAATTTCACCACAACAGGGAGAGTGCAGGGACCTTGTGTACCAGCCAAATCTACTGTGCTCAAGCAAAACATGTCAGTCACAGCCTGTCAGTACAGATGCAATTTAATGGCAACAGGTTGAGGAAAGAGGATTCTGGTAGGTACACTCGCAGCCACCAATTTTGCATGTGATGGTGCATTGGAATGTATGTGTTGCATGTTGATCATTCTGAAAATGTAGCAATATATAAGGGTTTCCAAACAAATGATGAGCACAATATACACAACTCATACAAAAACATTATACAATTATTTTTCTAGACTCTTTGATTCAGTTTAATGTGTGCTTCAATAAGCCTTAATTGAAACACGTCACAAAACATACAGTATGATTATTGACAGTGCATATTGCGACTAGCATTAAAATGTGTGAGCATTCATTACACTACACACTTGTTTGCCCCATGCATCTCCTCCTTTCTTGCTCAAAGCAACCATTCTGATTTTGGATAAGGAAGTCGCCAATTTGGTGCACGCCAGGCATTTATCACATAGTGCAGATTTTTTTGCTGCATGAATTTAGCAACTCACATATGCTTTATAGTTGCACTCCTTTTCACCGGCATGAAATTAGGGCTGCGAATGTTTGTTAGCTTTGTACTTCTTTACACAGTAGATTCAATCATAACAAAACAGTGGCACATTCTAATTAATGTGACTGCTTTTCTTCGTATCTCTGTTTCAGTGGCCCACTTCTATGAGAAAATTTCCTGTTTTATTATTTTTTTCCCTTTATTTGTATTTTAATACGCTTTTCATTCATTTATTTGCAACCACTTCAACAAACAAATGCAATCATATCTGTGGGATTGTACAGCAGGCCTGTTCACACTGTTAAAGGCAATAACATTAAATTCAATTAAACCTTTTCCAGATATTATTACTTCTTTAAGAATATATGTGTTTCTACACATGAAGTTCCCCTTATATAACAGAATAAAAGATTGCTTTGGAGAATTAATATTTTAAAAAGTAGTTTAGTATTATCAAGAGATATGTGGGCAACACATTTCACATTTCAAATTAAAAATGCTGATGGTGTTTTACTGCAGAAGCTACAGCACATTACAAAAGCCTTAAAAATTATATTAATTTTCATTCGATCAAATTCATTGAATGTTAGAAGTGCATGGGATCTCTTAGTTCTTGATGAAAAATGACTGCATCCATGTGAAAATATAAACTATACAATACAGTACATGTACTCAGAAGCATTAGTCTTGCTATTTCATTTTGCAGTCGTTTAATTTTCAAATTGGCTACATATTTAAAATATCACAACAGAAAGTAAACCTATAAACCTATAAATACTATATTGCAACCCCCCATACATATGTATTGTATTGTTGTTTAATTGTTAGACAAAATAATTCTGTTTGCCTGCTGAAATACCTTACTGTTATCCCATTGGCATTAATACCATGGGCTCTGCATGTTTACATATTGCCAAGCTGACAAAAAATTGAGGGAAAGAAGTATGCTGTTATAATGGCTTGCTATGAAACTTCCTTGGTTCTTCTCACAAATACAGAACAAACAACATTGACATTTTTGATTAATATTTTCTCCTCCTCAAAGGGATATTCCACCAAAGGGCTATGGTGTGATATGCTATTTCATTTTTAAAATGGTCTAGAAACTAGACCTCTGTTCTAAACCAGTTAATTCAAGTGACAACATCACTCAGTTACATAGCCTTCAGCACACAGCATGTTTACAGAAAGTATGTGGATTTCTGTTATCAATAAACACAGTTGAGTTGTAGGTGGCCACCTGTTCCCTAAACAATCTTGCTTGGTTTGTTGAACTATCAGTTCTGAATCCCTGTTTTATTAAAAACACCATTTTGGCACAGTATTTTTGCACTGAAAAGCCACACTACTTTTTTAGTTTAAAAAGAGTTTAAAATGTGCCATCAGTTTAATGAGTTTAAATTGTGTCACAGTGTTCTTTTTGTTTGATTATGAATTGTCAGCATGCAGAATATAGAATGTTTCCCTGTGTGAACTTCACTAAGACACTGCAGATATAAATAACATGAAACAGCTCAACAGTAAATGTCTGAGATGACTAACTACAGTATGTCTTTGTCGCCACTGTTGTCTTGATGTCTTTATGACATCAGGAAAGGTTTTCACAACCTCTACTTATCACTAGCTTGCTGGCTGGTGAGGTACCATTAGAGTCTCACAGCTGGGTAATAGCAGGCTAGCTAGCTGAAATCAAACAAAATCTGATAATTACCTAAATAAAAGGAAGGATTAGTATGTAATGTAGTCTAGCTAGCTAGTCTATCATACTATCACTCCGATAGCTGTCTTGGTTGACTTCTGAGTTGGATATATTGTTCATATTATCATGAATTTTTTCTTCAGTTGCCATCTGTTCGTACTATGCCAGATGCATTTATGTGTCTTAAAAATGCAATCAATAAAATGGAACCTGACTGCATGGGTAATCAGGGAGTACTTCAGTATTTCAGGCAAGATTCAATGCTTATCCTCACTGCAGATCAGTGACGCTGTGGTTTGACACACTGAACACTTTAAGGTTTTAATCAGCATTATTCAACAGGAAGTCAGGTGGAAGTGCCCAGAATCCAGAAATAGCTTTCTGGCCTTATTTGTTCCTAACTGACCACAATTTTTAGTGGATAATCTGCTAAAAGACACAGCCTGATATGTGGTCTGGATGACTAATGAACCATGATCATATTGTTATGCATACTGTGGGAAATGTGGACATAAGGTCTTCCTGACTTCTGCCCACTGCTAAGCTGGAGAGTGGAGCAAAACTATAGGCAGCAGTTAGTCATAACATGACATGACAATTTTTTCATCAATGTGGAAAAATACAACAATGTGACTTCTACAACGATTGGGGAAAGCAGCTATAGGCAGTAATGGGAGATACCTTTGTATATGTGGGGAAGCATGACAATTTTAAATGGGAAGTGAATCCCACAATCCATGTACAATAAAACACTATGCTGTACCAGTTACAAGCGTGGGATCATACACATATCGCTTTTGGCACAGGAGTTATACTGAATGGCTACCCAAGTAACACCGCATTGAAAACGTATTATTCAGTTGCTCATTCGGTGTCCTAATCGTATATCAACTAACAGAGAGTGTACGTCCATTGTATCTACAGTCCCTCCTACCATTATTGTTTCAACTGCAGCTGGTACACCAAGTTCTGCTGGATCTTTTCCAGCCTTTTGCTGTTTTCGTGAACTTGACTCACAATTCCCAATGTACCATTTCACATGCACACAGAGACAGGTTGACTGGAGTGTATATCTTTTAGAAGAAAAGATTTGCGATGCATATTTCAGTAACCAAAAAGAAAGAAAAAAAAGAGTAAGAGACAGAATTGGGGCACACAGTGACAAAGGCCCCAGAGTAGGACTTCTTGAAAAAGGTGAAAAAAGTGAAAATGGAACCTAGACATCTGTAAGCGATTGACCCTGAAGGCACAATTGACATTAATAATTCTGGCTGATGTACATTGCAGTTTGATTTGAAATTGTGCGTTCAGTCTTTGAATATGATGTTCATGGCTGTATGTTATTGTTTCTGTCACAAATGCCCCTTCAGTTATGGTAGGGTGTACATGCTTCTGTGTTATTGTTACTGTTAGTTTCCTCCTCCGCGGAAGGTATATCAGCAGCACAGCTCTTTCCAAGCACATACTTCTACATGGCTGTTCTGTACTTCATATTTGCCCTTCCTCCATGTTTCCAATTATAACTCTCTTATTGGAATGACATGTATGCCATCCACTAAGGTACATGCTGGTAGGTCATACCATGCCCCTCTACAGCATTCTAAGGCCCTTTTCACATTGTTCCACAGAACTGTCTACAGTGACCTTCAGGTTTTTCTAGCCTTTTCTTCACACAGAAGTTGGACACAGCGTCATACATCCGCTCAATAAATGGCCACATTTATTTATTTTTCATTTTTATATTAATTTCACAGGTTCATAATTTTCTTCCTCTTCTCCATCTTAATTTTCCTGCAGTATTGAATCTTCCCAAATATTCCATTACCCCTGATAATATTTCTAACCATTGGAACAGAACATTGGGCACAATCACATTGTGTTCAGATGCCAAAATGATAAACCACAGGGCCAAGTTATTCGAAAGGATAGAGGACACATTGGGTATCATTGATTCATTCAATGAGTATCACTTGTTTGGAAATGTGTCAAGTTTTTGTACGTTGCCATCATACTGATATAAGTGCTTTGGTTAACAAAGAAAGCTTTGAGAAGAAAAACTTGAGTGCTTGTAGAATAAAAAGATGTTTGTGACAGATATCAAAATGTCAAGTGACAGACTTATTTTGTGTATGTGTATGTATCGATTTTTGATTTGTACATGGCAATAATGGCTTTTTTTCTACTGTGCCCCAAAACTGCTTTTGTGATAGATTACATATAAATGTATCATATGGGAATACATTTATTCCTGAGTTGTACACTTCACGCATGCTTGTGAGATTTTTGAGAAACTTGTGTTTATATGTTGTCTACAGCAGAGCTAGACGAAGGCAGTATTGATTGCATAGAAGTGTTGTATTGTTTTCTGTTTTATATATCAGTAAAGTAAATATACTTTATTTAACTGATGAACACTATATTATATGGGTCAAAGGGGACATTGGGTACAGGTGATGAGATGTGTTAATTTACTGAATTTCAAACTACAAAAATACAAAAAAGCACACAAAAAGGAATCAATATGGCCCACTTAAAATGTGGCCAGCATGTAACGCTGTTGTGTCATTGCTACACTACATGGCCAAAAGTATGTGGACACCCTTCCTAATTATTGAGTTCAGGTGTTTCAGCCACACCGATTGTTAACAGGTGCATAAAATCAAGCACATAGCCATGCAATCTCCATAGACAAACCTTGGAAGTAGAATGGGCCGTACTGGAGAGCTCAGTGACTTTAAACGTGGCACTGTCATAGGATGCCATCTTTGCCATAAGGCAGTTAGCGAAATTTCTGCCCTGCTAGATCTGCAACTCAACTGTAAGTGCTATTATTGTCAAATGGAAGCATCTAGTGGCAACAACAGCTCAGCCACAAAGCAGTAGACCACGCAAACTTACAGAGTGGGTCCGCTGAGTGCTGAAGCACGTAACACGTAAAAACCGCCTATTATCTGTTGAATCACTCACTACAGAGTTCCAAACTGTCCCTGGCTGCAACATCAGCACAAGAACTGTGCATCGGGAGCTTCATGAAATGGGTTTCCATGGCCGAGCAGCTGCACACAAGTCCAACATCACTATGCGTAATGCCAAGCGACGGCTGGAGTGGTGCAAAGCACACCGCCAACAGACTCTGGAGCAGTGGAAAAACATTCTCTGGAGTGATGAATCACACTTCATTATTTGGCAGTCTGATGGACGAATCTGGGTATGGCAGATGCCAGGAGAGTGCTACCTACCGGAATGCACAGTACCTACTGTAAAGTTTGGTGGAGGAGGAATAATGGACTGGGGCTGTTTTTCAGGGTTTGGGCTAGGCCCCTTAGTTGCAGTGATGGGTAACATTAATGCTACAGCATACAAAGACATTTTAGACAATTATATGCTTCCAACTTTGGGGAAGGCCCTTTCCTGTGCCCTTTCCTGCATGACTGTGCCCCTGTGCACAAAGCCACGTCCATAAAGACATGGTTTGACGAGTTTGGTGTGGAGGAACTCCAGTGGCCTGCACAGAGCCTGACCTCAACCCCACTGAACACCTGAAGAATTAGAACGGTGATTGCGAGCCAGGCCTTCTCGTCCAACATCTCGTCCGACATCACAAATGCTCTTTTGGCTGAATGGGCACAAATTCCTACAGACACACTCCAAAATCTTGTGGAAAGCCTTCCCAGAAGAGTGGAGGCTGTTGTAGCTGCAAAAGGGGGGCGGGGGACAACTCCTTATTAATGCCCATGGTTTTGGAATGGGTTGTCCAATAACCTCATATAGGTGTGATGGTCAGGTGTCCACATACTTTTGGCCATATAGTGTATGTCAAAGGTTGGACTAAGCCAGCACTCTGTGGCTTACCATCTGGGAGTTTGAAAAAGTAAAACATCTCAGGCTTAAAAGAAAAAAAAAACACACCCTGCAGCTAACAAGCAGGCGATTCCTCTTCTGAGAAATATATGCCCAACAGTCAGTCAGTGTGTCAAAACCAATGGTTGTGAGAAATGTTGCTGGTCAAACGAGCAACAGTTTGAAAGACAATCATAAAAAAAAAAAAAACACAAGTTTCACTTGAGCTGACTGAAACTATGGCCATGACTAGGATGTGGTGGCAGTTGCAGAGATTGCAGACGAGCGGCTGAATTCACTCTGACGTTTTGTAGTCGCTGCACAAATGCCTCCACATTAATTAGACGCTCATTTGGAGTTACTCACAGCGCTGCTTTGGAAAGGGCAAAGCAGAACACAGCAAAATCTAAATTCAGAAATTCTCTGAAAAACAACAGCATAACAAAGCTGATGATCACTGCAGAATGTGGGCCTCCCAGAGAACTTTGATTTCAGCAGGACTGCAACACAGCACAGGCATGAAAAAGAAGAGGGCAAATAATGAAGGAGCAAAATAAAGGGAGGAGCCATGAAGATGTACAGTAGGTTTCTGATGTTTTTGAGAGTTGCAGGTTATCTGTACGAGACTGATTTACTTCAGGAAAAAGGTGTACGGAATATATCACTCTTTTTTTTAATGCTCTGCTAATCACTTTGCGTTGCACATTGTCATATGGGAGATACTACATAAATAAAGTGAATTCATATTCTTATTCTTATTATTGTGACATGTACTGTTCTGGAATGACAGGACACAGATAACAGCATGACACAAATCATAGTCTTCAGATAGGCATTAATTTAGAGTGCAGCTTGCACACACATGCAACAAAGGATAAAATAAATACATATTTCACAGCTCCACAGTTCACTGAATAAAAACAAACTAAAATTAGAAAGACAATAAAATAAACAGATGTTGTCTTACTTTAATCTGCAATTGTCCTGGGTTATTTGGTTGAAAACATTGTAGAGGAAGAATGAACATTGTATTATTAAGCTGAAGATGTTAACATTCAAGCTAACCTGAATGTCTGCATGATTTTTTTCTGTATTGAAAGATAGTAGGTCGGTTGTAAATTGGGATGTTCTGCTCTAAAACAATGAATGAAAACTGAAATCCTCCATCTGATGAAACGTGTTACACAAAAAATGAAATTCATGCGATGTCAATGTCACTGACATCTGTTAATCGAATGTAGAAAGTAAAGTTAGACACCTATTTAGATAATGTATCTTTCTTAGCTTGGCTTTTACCCTCATTCAGCTGGAACTGGGCTGAGGCACACATCCTTCATGTAAGCAGGCTAAAAACTATATATGACTTCAGTGAATGACCTGTGAAAACTCTTGAACAATTAATGTCTGGACAGCCCACGATGGGCATTTGCTATGCCAGGACTCTGATCAGCAGAGATGGATGTAATTATTCAAGGTTGTGTGGAAAAATTCTTCCAACCCAAGGACTCTAATTTTACACAGTTTTGTCTTCCTTGTTCAAGGTTTCTTTACATCATCAGAGAGGATTTCAGCAACATGAGTACGTGTTTTTTGTGGTTAGAAGCTGTAAAGAACAGGAATATTTAGGGGCGTGTTTTGAAATAGTAAAACAGATTTTGCACAACATGCTATTAAAAAAAAATATGGTGCCATGGGAACAACGTAAAAGCAACCTGGTACCTCATCCCTTTCATTCCGCTGTGCTGAGAAGGAGCAAGGGGTATCAATTTACAAAAAGGTTCACCAGGTTCTGGTAAACTGTCTACACAATTAAATTGATTTATTTTCCTTGGAAAAAAATATGCAGCATTACTAGCTATTCTGACAATGCCAGTGGAACAATGAATGCTAATGGAGACACAGCTTGCTCTTCACTGGAACCACAAAGTCATTTGAAGAATTATTTTTTGGCAATGGTTAGTGAGGAAATTAAGAGTTTAGGTGCCTGGAGAATGGGGGGCGGTGTGTCAAAAAATGGATATCACCATAGAGACAGAGAAATGGGGATAAAGGGATACTGTGTCCAAAAAAAGATGTTCATTTATCTATGATAGTTTCCTGTAAGTGCTGGGTTGGTAGCCAGTGCCACAGGGCATGAAAATAATTATCAGGTAGAGCATATTAGATGTACATTGTATGCATGCATCACTATCTGTCAATCTTATTCTAAGGCTGGGTGAGGTATGCTCTCTGGAAAAAAAAACTTGGATCAATTGGATATTGCAATTCAGAGATACTGAAATAAGGGATTATTGTCAGTTTGTTTGCAGAAGATATCTGTGCTAAACCTCAAAATTCTGTGTTCATTTTGTTCCTTACCTTACACTTTGGCATGCAAATAAAGTGCATCAAATTGTCTGAGGAGCAGAGAACTCTCCCCCTGGTTGTTTTTCAATTTCTGCTTGCAAAGTGTCAGCACAAAGCATTTCTGCACTCCAGGAAATGAGAAGTGAGTAGAATCTGCAGTTCTGTCTCCCTCCAAAGAATTTACATTTACTAGAAAAATCTCAGTATAATCCTCAAAGTGTGTACAGGTAGCTGTCCTGAACAGATTATCCATTTATAGTTTGCTGGTGGTTTTATTACTTCAATGAAATATCCATTTAAACTAATAGTGATTCCTCAGACTTTGCCTCAAGTCTCCATGATACACAGTGAGGCAGTTCCCCTACCCTCTCTCCAGTCCCCATCCAAAACATTCAAACGAGGGCAGATTTTCCTTCAGAATCCACAGCCAAAAAACTTTTTGGACTACAGTGATCCAGATATCTGACACTTGAAAGTTCTTCTGTTCTATTTCTCAAAGTAGATGAGAACAATTCTTTTGAACATTTTTTTTTACTGAAGAAATATGCAAAGCAACAACTAAATATGAGGGAAGGGCAAAGAGAATTTCAGTTAGGTTCCTCAAGTAAAACCGAGAGCATTGTTTCAAGTCAGTGTGGTCATGACCAAGTTGTAACTGGTGATACATGTGCGCCAGCTGTGAAGTTTTGCTCACAGACAAATAATTCCTATTTTGCAAGTAAGGGTATTAGAGGCAGGATACTGGCTTCCTTGGATTCCTTGGATGTTGGCTAGTATAATAATTTTTTTGCAAATATTTAATGCAAAATGCCATTAATGTTAAAACTTAACTAAGTAACCTCTGTTTTTCAAACTGTATTTACACCAAACTTAAGAATATACAAAATATGTGGTCACTATCACTGCCATCTGAAATGAAATACATGTTAGTCTACCTTGTTGCACCTTTACTTATTCTGAGGATGGTCAACTGCTGGACAGATGTATTGAAGTATCACATTATCAATAATGTCATTTTCATGTTTGAACTGATCTACATCTATCTACCATGTAGCCAAGAGTCTATGTCACATAAACCAAACAAGACTATGTAATGAAAAAAAAAAAAATAGCCAACTCTGTGACACCAGTGTGTATGCCCTCCTCAGCTGAGTCCTGCTCTGCCCTGGAGCTAGAATGTTTTTGTGCTTATTTATTGGCACCATGCTGATGAAAGAAGGACATCCAAACAAAGTATTGCCAGTTTCGCATGCCTAAATCTCCCTGGACTGGAGACTACAAAATACAGGTAATGAAAAAGCAAATTAGCTTCCATCTCCACAGGCTTCTTGAGAAAAGCCGTCTGACCTTGTATTATGTTACCATTCTTTCACAGTCACGATCCCCTTATCCCTTCATTTTCAATAAAACGTTAACAAAACACAGGATGTGTCAATCATAATCAATGATGAGAGAAAAGCATTAAAGCATCATAAAAGCATATACTCTGTGTAGGCGCACACCCTCAAGTGGTCAAGTGTAGCGCTTTGCATACGAGATATTCACTTGACTTCTTGCGCATTGGGACTGCAATAATGATGGCAATTATGATGGTTTTCCTTCTGGCTCCCAGAATGAGAGGAAGTGCCAACTGATGTAAGTGAGGAAACATCAAGCAATCAATCGGGACACAGCAATGTGCTGCACTTGATCCCAATTAAGAAATGGTGTATTTCATAATCATGCCATTTTCCCTTATCCCTCTTTCGCTTAAAACCATTTTTTTTTCCTTTTGAAAGTTCACACTTCTCAATTCAAGAAATTAATCTGTGGAAATAACACACCAAATATATTTGTGGTCTGATTGATCTGTTAGGATTTGGCAGCCATGAGTTGCATATTCATCTCAGGGGGGTAAGTCGGGCTTCAAAAACTCAGGCCTCAAATTCTAAGCCTTTTGAATTTGGGAAAGCTTAACATCTTTTGCAGCTGCCTCATTGACATGTGAATACACATTCAACACACTACTGTTACTCTGTTGGTTGCTCCTTCTAACACATACATATACTCACATTGTCCTTCTAGCACATACAAATACACACATTGCAATCATTTCTGAATATCTATTTGCAAATGGCAATTAAATGTAAATTATTAATGGAATCTTAAACCAGACCATATCCTATCACCCTACATGGCTGTGGGAGTGCTAAAAATTTGTGCACGTAAAAGGCCTATTCACAATATCTATTCGTAATGCATACATTCATGGGAGGCCCTGAGCCTTCAAAAGTGTTTCCACGAACAGCTTCAGCATTATCTTCTGCTGTGAGCGTCTTTAAAGAAAACAGTAATTTCCAAATAGACAGCACACAATTTGATGTAAACTGAATTCCAGTGGACATGAACACACTAACAGATGATTGAATTAGCTCTGCAGGTCTCTGCTACAGATAAGACAGCTCTTCCACGTGTAGGCCTATTGTTTTCCTACAGACTGGCTTGGGAGTGGAGGAAAATAACAAAGCCTTGACATTTTAGGAATGTTAAACAGATCACCTCTTTCAGCTTGCTGAAAATCAAAATTGAAAAAAAAAGGCACAGGCAAACAACAACCGGAGAGACAGAGATCTGTCAAAAGGTAGCAGCTGTAAAAATATATGATTGACATGCGAGCTTAAAAAACCTGAATGTTTTTGAGAGGTCTATTTGAACCAAATTTGATACCTTGACATTTACTTTATTTTAACAGAAAGGTAAATAAACACTGCTAGAAAAAGCAGTCAGGTTGAATGTACTTTCCTTCTTCTTTTTAATTATGAATGCTTTAAATAGTCCTATCAACACTCTCTGGGATAATTTATGAAACTTTAACATAGCTCAAATTCATGAAATATATAAGTCTAATCTCTTTTTTAAAAAAAGTCAGAAATTTATAGTGTACCAGGTAAATGCATGTTTTGAAAAATTACGATCTTCTCCTTTTTAACCTCTCTAGCTTTGTTCTTTTCATTAACTGGGGGCACTACTATTAACAACACCAGATAAAACCAAAATATCTGTTAATGTGGTACTCAAGTATGAACATACACAGACAAAAGGGTCAACAGATGAGGTAACAACAGTGAGAACTGCTTGTTCTTCTTAACCTTGTGTACCAGAAAGTCAACCAGAAAAAAGATGGTGGAAGAACAACGTGTGTGAAGTCAACAACTAAGGTAGATGAAGACATGTGAAAGTGCCAGTTAGAAAATTAAAAAATTAGAGAAAGCAATATTTCTTATTAAAATACAAACATCTTCATATCTGAAAAAATTTATCCCCATTTATTTGCAAAGATAGGTCATCCTTAAAATTCTTGCTCTCTGCTATCACACTCCAGTGATAAGACCTACCACCGTTCGGTATTGTGTGAACAGAAGTTTCAAAGCAAATAAAAAAAACCTTGCAAATAAAAACCTATTAATTGAACTGATGTTTATGACCATGACCTTGACTGACCTTGACCTCCTAAACCAAAGCTGCATAGTCTTGACTGTTTACACTTATACTTCCTCCCATCCCCAACATCCCCATGCACTATTTCCTAATCCCAGAAATACTTACAAGAAATTGTGTGTGTGTGTAGAATCTACTTTTCTAGATAATTTGGCCCTTGGGAATGCGATCATCTTGAAATGCTGTTGGAAAGAACTGAAAAGTGTCCGAGTACGTTAAATGTATGCCAAGACAATTACAACATGCTTTGCATCTGATTATGCTTGTTTTATTCAACATATAGACAAAAACAATTTCTTGACCCCTTTTGTTGGGAAAACCTTTTTTCAATTACCTGCACATATGGTGACCTAATAAATGATCCCTTGCTGAGAGAGAGAGAGAGAGAGAGAGAGCAAGAGAGAGAGATTATCTGGTTCAAACTAATTCAAATTAAATGAAAGCCCAGCTTTATGTTTAAAGTAGGCCTACATAGTGTATTCTTTTAAGGACATGTGTCTTTTCATAAAAAAATAAAAAAAAAAACCACACAAAAAGACATTTTGCAATCAGATCTCTGGAACCATTTGTGATCATTAGCAAATAAATACATTTGTATCACTGAACAGGACTAAACTGACTTATGACATCAGGTTATGAAGGCTTACAATAATTCTGGCAAAACTTTTGGATAAGATATAAGAGAATCAACTGCTCTGCCACACTGATGAGGCATCATTTGGAAATTTCTACTACATGGACAGAAAGCATTGGTGACAGGCCATATGAAAAGGCATTCATTTTGTCTTGCCCTGGTCTGAGTCTGCAGTTCTGGTGTTCATTTTAAGACAGCTGTTTTTCCTGAGCTGTTGAATTCTAATTTAGGCTTGAAGTCACCCTGACAGGTATATGATATTTTGTCCTTTGTGAAGTAACTGGTGGTTGGAAGGGTGTTAATATTAAGGCAGAGATACAAGCTAAGTTAATTCTTCAACCTCAGTCAATTCATTAACACACCCAAGACCGAATCAGAAATAAATTCTACAGAGCAATGAGGCTACATGTTTAGCATCAAATGACTCACTTAAAACCTCAGATATCTCCATTTCAGACTTTGAGATTTCAGTACCACTGAAAAATTCCCCCTTATCAGGGTTCCAAAGTTCCTGAGCTTTTATCTTGGGCCACTTGAGCCTAATGCTGGAATTCCCCCAGCACAAGATTATGATTATTCTCCTTTGTGAATGCGACCTGATTTCTTTCTCTTTTGCCACATTGTCTTTTAAGGATCTTATTCTGCTGATAAACACATTTTTCTTCACTACCACTCCTTTGAAAGCCATGCTTCTCTTACACATATAATTACTTACCATTAATCAACTGTATCTTTTTAGCGCCAGCCGACAAAATGAGAGAAAACTCTTTTTAATTAGAAAAAAGTCCATATGCTTTATAAGCACATACTCATCAATCAGTCCAATGAGAATCCTTGCACAAGCTTTTTTGAAATAAACAGGGAAAGCATATTCCACATTGCTTTTGGTTTAACAATAGGAAGATACCATGTGTTTAGAAATTATAAAAAACTGCAATATTCATATATCACACTGGTGTTAAGTTTGATGTACAATGGTCTATCAAATTGCAAACAGGATAATGCATTGACCACTATGCCAAGGCATTATATAGACAGGATATACATGAGTTTTAAAGAGTACAGATTAGAAGTTTTTACAAGGTCCTAGTCATTCTGTATCTGCTACTCATTGAATATAATTGTAAGAGACAAACTTCATGGATCCAAAGAGGTCACCATCATGTCTCATAGTTTATCTTGCAAAGAGATGGAGACTGGACCTCAGGTTGTGTTTCACTCACAGACACTCACTGCAGTTGCATATGATCAGATTCCTCACATTGTTTTTTTTTAGAAAATTCTAAAGAAAACAGTTTTTCTTGAGATTTCTATTAAGGTTGGTTCAAACTCTATGGATGACTTTCATTTCAAAAGCAAAGAAAAAAGGGAGGCCCTAATAAAGAACTCAGGGGGTTCTGAGTGGCTCAATCGGCAAGGCATTTGCTTTGAGTATATGCTGGGCCTTACAGCTGGGGCTTAATTAAAAGAAACAGGGTTACATACCAGTGGAAAAAAAAGTTTGTTATTTTAACTTCAGAAGAGTTTTGTGCAACCTCACTTACATTGTCATAGCTGTCTTAAAATCCTAAGCCTCACATATGCATATGCATGATTTTTGTTGATGCATATGGTTCATTATAGATTGATAAGAACAATTTCATCAAAGGTCTCACAGCCATATCCATCAAAAAAGGCTATGGAACGCATTTGGAATAGAAGTACTGCAACTTTGTTAATCAAGCTACCAAGGTAAGATATTTGAACAAATATCACTAACACGCACAAAGTGCTTAAAGTGGAGTTCATGTAGAACACATTGATTCACATTGATTTGATTTGATTCATCCACATATTAATTATGTTGGGTCTCTTAGCAATATGAATAAGTACATTCATTTATTCATTCTTATTTGGTTACACATAGAACATGCATTCTGGTGTCTATTCAATTGAGCCTACAGTGTTTTTGTTATCATCACCAGCAAATGTAACTTTTACATTGGACTTAAGGAAGATGTGATGACGAATGACACTAAGCAGGGTCACAAGGACGTGGAACTGAGCACTGAAGTATTAAACAATGAGTAACCTTTTCTTGAAGGAAAACATTCAAAAAGGAAAAGAAGAAGATAAAATATGCTTCTAATATAGCTTATTAGTACAGATAAAGACACAAACTTCAATTTGATTCAATTAAAAACAATTCACTTCATTACAATTCAATTCATCTCTAAGCAGAGCAATTCTACTCAATAATTCATGCATGCAAAACTGTTGATGTGATTATATCTTGTGTTGACAGACAGACTACAAAGGTGTTTTTTAGCTCTTAAACAAAAAAGGTAAATGTTGATATGAAAACATGTAAGCAAGCACAAAGCTCTTACCTCTTGGCATAATTACTAGTCATTGTCACTCTGAGATTTGCTTGAGCATGTCTTTGAAATGTAAAAAAAACTCTACATAAAATACAACTTTGTTCTTTGCTCTCCCAATACATGTCTGAATCCACAGCAGGCCAATGTTTGAAACATTCTCCTGGGAATCTGCATAACTTCTGGGAGTGAAGAAATAATTTCCTGACCCCAGGATAACCTGATTTACTTCAGCACGTATGCAACTGTATCAATGTCAAAATGTCCAAAAGTAACCTGGGCCATTGGAGTACAATTTAGGGCATATGGCAATAAATTAAACAATAATCATTACTTTGAACTGAAATATAGTATAATATGCAAACACTAGTGAGGGGAAGAGATATCCCAAATATAGCTGAAATGAGGCCAGGTACAGAATGTGAAATAGTGTATATAATATAATAATGCCATAGTACACAATGAGTGAAATGTGCAGAAGTGTACAATGTAAAGTGCAGAGATATAAAAGGTGAATATCAGTCCTGGGGATTTTTATAATATCTTGATAATTCATTCGGTATAGTTACCTACATATCTCATCCTGCACACCACAAATTTGGCAACCATGCAGCTTGCTGTCTGGAAATTCTTTAGCCCAGCAAGTGAAATAAATCTTTCATTAGCCTAATTCTGTTTATGGAGAATTACATACAGCTGTAGTGGGATGTCCCCTGGAGCAGGAACGCATCTTAGATGCACTAGGTAAGTCGTTCTGAAGCAACAGAATGGGCTGTTAAAAATGCATTTGATACAATACGAGTTGTTGTTACTATGTATCCCTCACATTTTATTCTCAAGTTTTACAGGAGTACAAATGATATATTAAAATTCTATTCTGTGTGATATTTTATTTAAAAACACTGAAACTCAAATTTAACTATTTTATGTTGACATTGGTTTCATGTTAAAAAATCAGCAAAATCTTTAAAAATTTTTCATTTGCAATCTTTTGTATTGATTTGTATGACTTCTTTTAATTGTTAAAATGCTACAATGTCATACAATTTCACTCTCAAATATACAATTTTCATATTTAGTAAATTTCCATATTTTAGAAAGAAATATTGTACCTCTCTTTCATTTTTATTTATTTGCTGAACAGATATCCTCATCAAGGGGAACTATGTGTGCTGCCAGACACTATCCCATTATAAAGCTAGATATTTGCAGAATAAATTGAGGTTATGTCACTTGCTCAAGGTTACAATGGCTCTGCTCCACTAGGGAACCTTCTGAATCCAAGCCAAGTTCCTCACCTACTGTGTCAGGCTGCCATCTTAAAATAGCTAGTAAAAGTTGAATATGTTTTTTTTTCCCCCACAGGGAATGTCTATAGCTCCTAGAAAAATTCCAAACCACTAAGAATTATTAAATTGACTTTTTTGTCTCATTCCTCACAAACTAGTAATTCATAAGAATAACAAAAAAATTCACTTTTTTAGGTTGGCTAAGAAGCGATTGTGGACTCGTTCAAATCGGGGAACTCAAATCAGTTTCCTATTGCCATATGACAATTCCAGCTAAAAGCTGGTGTAAGATTTGGAGCCAGCTTCAGCATGCAGAAACATACAAAGTAGAATATGTAAGAATATGCAGTGAAAGCTACCAGATGTGGTCAGCATGGATGAGCTTGGCCAGCTGAAAAAGGTCCGGACCAATAATACCACTGCCATGATGACATCTTTCATGAATTCAGCTGTCAGATTGACTAAGGGGTATAGCTGTTGCAACTGGCAGCTATCTTTGATGTGAATCAACTGGACAACAAAACCAAACTCCAGTTAATCTATATGAAGCCCGTGGAATTACTGCAATGCATTTACTGAGAGCTATATATTTCTTGCAATTGTGAAATATGGGAGATGAAATTATTGAATCAGACAAGGGCTCTGTGACGCAGGTAAGCTAGGTGACACGTGCAGTTACGACATTTGACATTAGGGCCAAACAAACAAAAAAGTTCTTTAACTTGAAACCAGAGTTTGTGTGTTAAATTAAGGACTCAGCAATGTGAGTTTAAAATATTCACATATTGCTTCATGAATACTTTATGAATTCTTTTTAATTAGTTAACATTTGACAACTTCATAGAACTACACAGGAATCATTTATCATGCATTTTCTTGCCTCTATTCGCTTTCTGGCTTCTTAACATCAAGCTACTCAAATTAGTCTTCAGTGTTTGTTATAAACAAATTTCAAATAATCAAAAATCAAATAAATGCAGAACTAGCAAAACCTAGCTAATGTGCCAATGGTTACAAGGGAAGGTATGTGGATCTTGTTACTTTGCCCCTGAATGGCTCAGCTCATTAGCAGCACAGACTCTGAGTAGTGTCTATGCTGTACCCCTCATTAGTAATGACTGGGAGACCAAGGAAGATTTCATTACACCGGGGTATGGTGGGTTTTGGTGGGTATGGCTCCCTCGTCACACTGCTGTTTGCTCTTGTTAGGTAATCCAGTATTGTTATTTTTCAAAGAGGGGACAAACATGTTTGCCGGCTGGTAGGGCACGCACGTCCAGCATAAAAGAAAAATTTTGACCTAAATGACATGAATGTACCTGAATGACTTTACAATAGCTTGGTAGACAGTTTCATTTGAGTCACTGTGGTGACTCTCACAGAGGCCTACATGTTGTCATGAGGCTGCTTATAGACTTACATTCTTACCATCCAGCCTTTCACTCAACTCCAAGAATGTATTGTAAGTTGTGTTGCCAGGAGTGCAATGTATGTGGCACATAATTCAAACTTTACCGTGCAGCACACACTCATATGAACTCACGTGCAGACGTATGAAACCTCACACATGCGTCTGAAACAGTTGCACACACATCTGAAACACATTACACCAGGGTACGGTGGGTTTTGGTGCGTATACCACCCTCGTCACTCTGCTCGCTGCTCCTGTCAGGTGCCTCTGAGTCACTCAGATGAGATGTGCCCAATCTCCTTTTCCTGGGCCTCTGCTGGTGCATTGTGGGACTTGTGTGAAAAATAGTCATTGTTAGCGTATGACATCGTTGGAGGTCTGCATTCATTGCAGCCTTTGTGAAGAAGGTTGTCAAAGTGAGAAGAGCCAAATGTACAGTTGGAGCTGGAGGACATGCAGGAGAGGAACAAATGAGACACATCAGGAAACACAAAAGAACAGGACAGTCAGTTTGTAAAGTAAAACCGATTACCTCTTTGATGTGCTAAGTTCATACAACACTGCACAGAACAGAAAAAGCAAGTGATAACCCTAACCCTAACTCTAACCCCAATCCCTAACCCTAACCGTAAATCACTCGCATGGGCAGTACCTACCTTGAAAAAAGTTCACTGGATTTTGACCAGTTCAGTATACCTCTGGCAGGAACTATTTTGTGTATTTTTTTTTTCAGTTCACAAATAGCTAGAAAAAATTCAGTGAACATGTGTAGCCAAATGATTTTAGTCAATTTTGTGTGGGGCAACCAACTTTTTTCAGGCATTGAAATGCAACAGCCCTGTACAAGTTTAATATACCCAGTTCATTTCAGGACAGACACGACAGCTGATTTGGTCTCAGTAGGTCATATCCTTGTGAAATATTTTTAAATCCCCCCAAAGGTTAAGCAAGCATGATAAATTCATGTGAGGGAAAGGTGGTGTGGCTGTTAATTGGATTGACAAAGAGAGGAATAGGTTTACTTAGGACCAGTATAATATGCCATTGGGCTGCACTTCACTTCAATTCTTAATTCACTTTCCTGTTTGACTAATTCTACTCAGTCGGCTGATAGAGCCCTGAATCCATGAACCTACAAGATTTTGACAGATAACTCAAATAATTCAAATATGAGCAGTGCTTCCCAACATAGCTTGTAAGAAGTATTTACAGCACGGCCCCCTTTAATAAAATTTAAGTAATTGTTGATGATATTATTCAATTTGGTTAGAGGCCCACAAGAAGATCTATGTAAATATGAAATAGTAAATGCTTCATATGAACAAATGCTATTCTCAAGCACTATATTATTAATTTAGTGTAAACAAAAATTGGTAACTCTTTAGAATGGTGCATCATTATAAATGCTTAATAAAGTATTACTAAATGTATTACACCTCATTATGATTGAATTGTGGATGTTGTTATTAATTCCAGTAAAATGTCCTTGTAAGGAGGAAGCTAGGGCTGTAAAAATTTCATAGAGTTCTAGTGATCAGTTTTCAAAGCGGGGACAAACATGTTTGCTGGCTGGTAGGACATGCATTTTCAGAAAAAAAGAGAAAGATTTTGACCTAAATGACATGAATGTACCTGAATGACTTTACAATTGCTTGGTAGACAGTTTCATTTGAGTCACTGTGGTGACTCTCACAGAGGCCTATATGTTGTCATGAGGCTGCTTATAGAATATTACATTCTTACCATCCAGCCTTTCACTCAACCCCAAGAATGTATTGTAAGTTGTGCTGCCAGGAGTGCAATATATGTGCTGCATAATTCAAACTTTACCGTGCAGCACACACTCATATGAAATCCTCACACGCACACATATGAAACCTCACACATGCATCAGAAATAGTTGCAGACACATCTGAAACATTTGTGCACACACATATCAAACCTTGCACATTTATATGAAATGCTCACACACAGAAAAATCTTGCACATATACCCACACTCTTGACTTAAATTGACTGAAATGCTATTGTGTGTCCAAGTAGCTAGTGACTGTAATATGAATAGCAGTAGTCATTTGTTAAATAGTTATGCTTCAATATTTAAGTTGCCTTTTCCTTATTATTCTTGGTTATTTTTATAAGAACCTGTCAGTGATTCATGCATGCGTGTGAGCATTTTATATAAATGCATGATACTTTCATATGAACATGTGCAAGCTTTTCAGATGAATGTGTGAAGTTTCATACAGTATGTGTGCATGTGGGTATTTCATGTGAGTGTGTGCAAAGTAAAGTCTGAATAATATACCACATGGTGCCTCATATTGTAATGTAATACTATCATTCACTCAGAACATGAAACTACACAGAAGTGCATCAAAATATTCTTTCACCTGTAGTGTCAAAGATTGTTCACATTCAGAATTCAGACATTTGACCACTTTCAAGCCTCAGAAGTGCTGAAATTCAACAAACTGACAGAACTCTGATTTGCCAAATAGAGTGTTGCTAGTTTAGGTGTGGGCATTTGAAATATTTTATTTCTCCTTTGAAGGACCATGTGCAAGAAGGAAGAGAAATTGGCTGTCCTTTCAGGGGATGTGAAAAATAAAACATTTATTTTAAAATCCTCATTTGCATCTCATATACAGTACCTTGAAAGATGTTTTTCCATCTGGACTACACAGTATTGTACATCATGATGAATCAAAAGAAAAGTCCAAAACCTTTAAAAAAAATTAAGAAAAAAACAAAACTAAAACTTTGAGATTCAAAAGGTATTCATACTCTTCATAATTATGAGGCTAACCTTGTTCAGGTCCAAGATATTGTCTTATAAACTCATTCAATTTGTTTATGGTCTCCATCTGTGTAGGAAGTTAGTGGATCACCTGTTTTGAATTATGAACATAAATACCTTCCGTCTCTATAAGGTCAAATGGTTGGATTTTCCATTGAACAAACCAAAATGAAAAGAGCATTCAAAACAAGTGAGGGATATGATTGTGGTGAAGACAAATCTGGGGAAGGATACAAGAACATTTCAAAGGCACTGAACATACCTCGGAGCTCAGTGCAGTCCACCACACAGAAGTGGAAGAAATATGGAACTATAGTCACACTGCCTAGGGCAGGCTGCCCCCCATAAACTTAGTTGTTGAACAAGAATAGCACTTGTCAGAGAGGCTATTGTAATGACAACTGTCACTAAGTGAGTTACAGAAGTCAGTGGCTGCAACTGTAAATGATCTCCATGGGTCAACAATCTCCAAGCTATTGCACAAAAAGGGCCTTTATGGAAGAATGGCAAGGAAGAAGCCCCTGCTGAAAAAAAGCACATGCTTGCTAGTAAAGACTTTGCAAAACGTCACTTGGAAGATACTGCAAAGATATGGCAGAAGGTCTTGTGGTTTAATAAGACTAAGTGGAACTTTTTGGCTCAAACACTAAGCAGTATATGTGGTGTAAAGGTAACACTGCACATCAGCCAGGAAACACCATCCCCACAGTGAAACATGCTGGTGGTAGCATCATGTTATGGGGGTGCTTTTCAGCAGCAGGGACTGCCAATCTGGTCAAGATTGATGGGAAGATGAATGCTGCACAATACGTGAAGATTCTGGATTAAAAACCTACTTCCTTCTACCAGAAAGTGTAAACTAGGGAGGTTTGTGTTTCAGCAGGACAACGACCCAAAGCACACTGCCAGAGCAACACTGGATTGGCTTACAATGAAGTAAACTGACGTCCTTGAATGGCCCAGTCAGAGTCCTGACCTTAACCCCATAGAACATCTGTGAAAAGACCTCAAAATTGCTGTCCACCGCCACTCCCCAACTAACCTGGCATAGTTTGAGCAAATTTTCAAGGAAGAATTGACCCAAATTGCTCCATCACATGCAAAATTAATAGAGACTTATCCAAAAAGGCTGTACTAGCTGCAAAAGATGGTTCACCCAAGTACTAAAGAAGGCTGAATGTTTATTAATTGTTGACATTTCAGTTCTTAATTTTTTTATTTTTTAATGGTTTATAATTTTATTTATTTTTAGGCTGCACTGTTGCAGAGTTAAGTGATTCAAAAATAAAAAAATAAAAAAAAATCTCAGTCTAATTAGTCAAAATCTCAGGATGTGGATTGTGTGGAAAAAAAGGGTTGGGGGATGAACACTTTTTTTTAAGGCACTGTATGCAGAACAAAAATAGCTCAGTCAAACATCTAAATGTGACAGTGCTAGAAAAGACAACTGAAAATGTTAATTAAACCCTTTACATATCATCGACAGATAATGAGTCTGAGGACCATGAGACAGGTGCGCTGCATGACAGTGTGGATGAAGCTCTTTTTAAAGAATCAGACACTATTTTATTTGAAGCTACAGGCAAAGTTACTGTTGTCTGCATTAGTAATTCAGGCTATAATTGAAGAATGTCAAGAAATTCATGACCGTAGATAGCTGTATTCACAAAGTGGAAAGAGAAAGTGTCTTTACTTGGAATTCCTGTTTCTACTGTCATAAAGGTAATTGAGGAAATGTAAAAGGAGAATGTACTTAAGGCCTGCAATAGTGTTTTACAAACATATTAGCATTGGAAGAAAACTGCTTCATCTGTGTTAAACTGGTGCCATTGTACTTATGTGTCAAAGATACTAGAAATATTGGTTCAACAATTGTGCCCCTGCTCAAAAAATATTTCAGAAAATGTGTTGTTTAAAACTGAAGGGTCAACCTTTAGCTTTAATACTATATTAAGATTCATTTGAGGCGGTAAATCCATTGAGATTGGGGGAAAAGCATAAGGTGTTTGTTGTTAATCTAATTTTAAGTGACAACCTACCAGATAATGGATTAAAAATTCATCATATGCAACTTGATACTCTGTGCATAGAACAAGATTCAAATATTTTAGATATGAAATGGTTCTCAACAGTCAACTAGAGGACACTGGTATTGCCGGGGGGTGGGTGAGAGGTGACTTGTGTCCCATACAATATTGGAAAAGTGCATATTTCTATGGATATGTATATAGATTGTTGACAGATAAAAGTCTATTGTGAACTGGTACAACAAGAACTGTCCAGTCCTGTCAACAGCATATGAAGGTCAGGGAAGCTAGTGACAAAGATAGTGCAGGGAGTATCATGTTTGGCTCAGCTTCAGTGCCCATGGATCTAGGTCTCTCCTACATCCATGGGCACTGACATTTAAAAGTTAGCAAACTTCCTTTAAACAATGTGTTAGGGTTTTTGAAATTGTGCAATTTCCTATGTGTGACTCTAGCTGAGAGACACCAACTTCTTCAAGCACACTTAGGCGCTGGCAGTTCATTTCCACCTCTGATTCAGGTAGACAGGGGAACTGGGAATTTTACCCTAGCAAGTATAATAAGAACATTATGGAGTAAGCTGCTGCATTTGATTTCATGTCCAGCACTGTATTTGCTGCTAGCGATATCACTGTAAAAGGCAAGAGAGATGTACAAAAAGGAATGAATGTTCTGATTGGAAGGGATGAGAATTACGCTGATACTGATTCTTTGCGAGTCTTTTGTGCACTTTGTTGTAGAGGCACAGGCTGTGTAGCTTGTTCATTTGAGTATTCATTGCCTAAAATGAGAAGCGCGGGACTTGACTGTTATCTGCCTGAGGCGTGAAGACCTTCTTGATTATTACCCCTTGCCAGGGTATAAGGTATATGACACATCAATATCCTAGATAATCCTCCATCACTCCTTCCCTTCTTTGAAGAGCCATACCAGTGTTGGGAAAGAGTATAAAAGGAGGCAATCCTAGCAGTATTCCCAAGTTTGGCCACTGCCAGCCCTCCTGTACAAGTTGGCAGGTGTAGAAGTAGGCAGCCAGCCAGACCTGATGTTTGTTAAAGAATACTGGAGCACTTCAGGCCTATACAGTGTCACAGATTACTGAATGCATTACTTGGAAAACAGATTAAAATACTTGTTGAGTTTAGCTATGAATGTTTCAGTATTATAAATATCTAAGGAAATATTTGGACAAATAAATTTTTTTTAATATGCAATAAATTACAATATAATACATTGTAATTATTGGTCAATACTGTAATTTTGTAATATTTCATTTTTATTTTTACAATGTATTACAATAGGATATTGATAGAAAGTTACATTTTTATATTTAAAGCAACTTGATTCATTGAATAGCTTTCTGTCAGAACAGACAGGGTGTGTCACAGCTGCTTGGTCAGAAGCTACTAGTGCATTTGTCAGGCATTCAGATGGAAGGACCCAGGCGCAGACCAGAATGCCAAATCAGGTATTTATTTGACGGCAAGCCAAAACAAACAAAAATAAAAAACGGTGGTCATAAAACAGTCTGAGTTGAAACCAGAAAATCCACAGGCAGAAATCCAAAAACACAAGGCAAGTTCAATATTCCCCAAAAAAAAAAAAAAAACAGGCAGAAAGTCAGGCAGAAAACCAGGGCAAGCAGATACAAATAGGCAGGAACAAAACAGACAAATACACTGAGACAGATAAACAAAGAAGATAGCGGGGTATATACACACAGGCTGGTGATGAGTTAACAGGGAACAGGTACGCAGGTTGAGCTTCAGGTGGTGGGCGTGGCAGCACGGCAGATAGGCGGGACAAGAGGTGGGACAATGGGCTGAAAACAAAAACAAAAGCACATGCACGCACAAAACAAAGAAAAGACACACCCACACCGGCAGACAGGAAGTCAGAAACTCAATACAAGCAAGAAATCAAGAGGAAGTACTGACGGCATTATCTAGAGAGGTGTCAACAAGTTCATCCTCACTGAATTCATTTTATATCTCCATCACACACACACAAGTTTCACCAGCACAAACAGCACAACCACAACAGCAGATTTGGATACCTGGCCTGACAACATCAAGGTCCCTCGGAACAGGATGCATATCGGAGTGAAAATAACCAACTCCTCGATACCATAGGGAAATATTAGAATCACTGTGGATGCAATGAGACTCATTGAGCTTAATCCTACAAGATTGTATTGCCCTAGGAATGCCCAGAGCATTATGAAACAGTACCCCAAAAGCACCCCACGGCACCAGAATTGGCTATGCATCCCTTTTATACCAGGCAAAACCTTACCTTGACCATCTGAACCATGATAACCTGTTGGGAAAAAGCATAAGAACCTAAGAAGGAGAAAAGGCTCTCACATGACAGTGCAAGAGGGCTCCCAGACCAGTATGGAAGTTCTTTACTTTTGTGAGCAGCCAGGAGAAGTAGAAAGAGAACAGCTCACCCAGCTCATGCAAGAAACATACTACCTCCAGCGTCAAGCCATTAATGCTTGCCTCGCACCTTCAATAGTGGAACTGAAAGCTAACTGAGGTAGGGTATCTATTCACAGGACCTCAGGCTACTCAAAGACATCTCTGTCTAACAGAATAATAATTATGACTGAAGGGCTCCTTTTGACTTAACAAATGCACAAATGCAAGAGAATACACAATAATAAAAATATTATTTAAAATTATATGACATGATTTCTTAACACAGTTTAGATGAGAAATGTGTATGTGTATTCTTTACATGTAGAAGTACACTTTAAAAAGACACCTCGGCTATATTTGACATCTAAACAAGAACAATTTCTTCATGGTTTTGCAAATATTTTGAGTTCACTGGCTTGTAGAACACCAACACAAAGGTCATTAGCAAAAAAGTGGAAATGTTGTGGAGAAGCAGAAATGCTCCATGAATACTCTTGTTTGTACTCTCCTAAGGAAGTTTATGAACTTTAAGACACTGTACATGTAAGTCCCTTTGGGAATATTGTCCCGATTCTTATTTTTTTTCTTTCTTGTGGATGTTGAGGTTCAAAATTAAGCACACTCTAAGAGGCAATTGCTGCATTCAGTTTAAATTTTGACAGCACATAAGTCCCTCTCAGGAACCTTTATTGTCCCTTCTCTTCTGTTTCACTTTGGATGGTTCAAGAAAATCAAATTTGATGATGATTTATTTTTTTGTATAAACTTTACTTTGGAGTGGTAGAACAAAAAGGGAATTAATAATTTCATGAAAAGAGTAGCCTGGCTCAAAACTTAAACCTTATGATTATACAAGCTTACACAGCACGTTGGACAGGGCCATAAAGTTTAGGATAGAGATCAAATTGTCTGGGTACAAACAAAAATTTTAAATATTACCGTTGGGAGAGGAGATAAAGGGTAGTATTATCAGATATACAAAGGTAATATGGCAATAGATGAACTATATTTTGTTATTCTTTTCTTACAGATTTAGTTGACTTGTCAAATAAAGTTTTGTGATGCCAACATTTGAAATTTTCTTAAAAGTGAAATGTTCAGGGTTTTTTTTTTACGTTAAAACATGCTTAACAAGAACTTTTTATCGCCATTTTCTTGTATTCTTATGTGTAAATGTTTCAGGAATTCTGCTACTGCCACTGAAATGACAAATCATAGTAACTAATTTTACAGCAAGACATATAGCAAAGACAGTACTTTACTTACTTGCATTACTGAGTAAATACTGTAATTGTAATGGGTTATAAGTATGTACTTGTAAATGTAAAAAGATCTACAGCAGATAACTGTACTTTTACAGCAGTATATGTAATATTTTTGCAGTATGATAATGAAATATACTCATAAATTGAGAATTATGTTGTTAAATGCAATGTAAACAACAATGTATTGCAAATATATTCAACATATATTAATGTAGAACTGAATTTAATGTCAAGGACAACTTGAGTTAGCAGGTAAATATTACAATTACACTTAGACTTCTGTGAAGCAATTACAATGTTATATATATGTACTGCATCCTTATTACTGGAAAATTCTATAACTGCATGCAGTTTTATAGCAAATTGTTGCATTTGAGTTATGGCAATGTGGTCTTTGTTACAGTAAATCATTGCAATTTTACAAAACGTTATTGGTAACTTATTTGTAAATTACTGTAAATTCTACAATACATTTTTACAGATTAGGCATTGTTTATCTCTTTAACTGCTGAACATCTTAGTTTCAATCAAGGTTAGGTTTAAAGTTACAGCTACGATGCTTCTTTCCATGTTTGGCTTATGGAGTATTCATGACTAAATTCATGCTTCAGCCTCAAGCTTAAAATGACAGTTCCTGTCATAATGTGCAAAAAGGATAAACCTTGTAGGAATTAGTTGATAATTGCTTTACATGAACAGGGAGTTATCACCATTCAAGGTGAAAGAAGTCATTCTTGAGATATGTTGATGTTAATAAATAATAAACGTTATTTTTGACTAAAATGCAGCTGATAGTCTTAACAGACAAATAGGGAATTTAATTACATATCTCAGCCTTGGGAATCACCAAGGCCACCAGGAAATAACTGATAACAAAGCAATATATATACTTATGTAGTTATTTCCTTTCTTTCCTTCCTCTGAGAACTGTTATGCTGTTTGAGATTAAGTTTAATTTCCCGGCAATATGAGGTAACTCAATATAGCTGAAGTATCATAGCATGTATCATATGCTGAAAAGCCTGAACAGAGGGAAGATTTAATAAATTTCCTGTCTTTTTTATTTTTTTTTTTTAATATTTTTCCAGTATTCCAGTACTTGAGTGTAGAATGTAGGTTTTTGTTAATAAATTTCAGCTGTTTCTACCTGGACAGTGATTTGACCTTAAAATAACAAAGCTAACAGCAATGCTGCTGATGGGCCAGTCTAATTTGTCATGCTGTGTGCCACAGTGGCACTATCATTCTGCGGCAACATTCAAATTAGGCTCTATGGTAATAATATGATGATCTGCTGTTGTACAAAATGACTGCCAGGTGTTATCTGCAAACACATAGGCTACTGTAGCAGGGCCACACAAATTAGATGAATGTTCAACATTGGTGCATTTTGTTCATTGCAAATAGGTAGTGCTGTTGTTCTAGGCTAATAGTTTATAGCTACCCTATGCCTGCCAACACCAAATAGGGTTGTTGTGGAAATCACATGTTGTGTTGAGTTTTGTATTTAGACTCAAAGGCAACACTTGTGTGGTGCACATGTCACACCCATATTGAACAGGTCCATTTATAGGCTACTGTAGTAAGTTACAAACCTTATGATTGATGATAAAAAGTTGTTTTTTTTTTTCTTTCTCTTATTAATCATTATTATTATTATTATGAAAATGCCGACAGAGAGCTGATGTGTTTAGCTAGCTAGATAATTAGGTGATAGTATGTAACTGCTGGCTATCTTCATGGATTGGACTAGAGTACACCACAACATGAAATAATATACAAATAACTCACAGTAACATTACAGTCATTTATATCAGTATATGGTTGTTTCTGCTGATGATTTTTTGGTCTTGTGTATCATAGAATGTATCTGTATCCAGGCTCTGTTGTCTTGAGAAAACTTACCTAACATAGCTAGTCTGCCTTATCTAGCTGGTTAGCCCAGCCTAGAAGACATATTACTCATGCAATATGTGTATCATTTTGTACTAATGTATTTATGAATCAACAACTTACTTTATCTTGCCGAAATATCTTTTTTTTTTTTTTGGGGGGGGGGGGGGGGGTTTCGCTTAGGGTCCACCAGCTGTTCACAGTACAACATTTAGACAGCTGTATGCAATTTCTATTAGGTGCTTCTTCACTGGTACTCTATCGAGGACTCAAACTTATTTACCATCAAGACCATACACCATGAGAACTCTCCATGACACTATCATTGTGAATTAAGCAAGCCTCTTGTAAAATTAGGCAGAATATCCATGATACTATCTAAAAATATATTTCTGTGTCAAAGCAGTTCATTGGGTTTTTACAAGCACACTTCATCAGACTACTTGTATCTGTGGTTACAAGTAAAGCCGAAGCCACGATTTCTCTGATCAACCATGAATTAATAGCAGATATACATGAAATACAGCAGAATTTCAGCAGATACAAATGGAAAAATAGAACATAATATGTTTTGAGACCCTAATGTGCCTGGATTCTGAAGTTTTTTTTTTTTTCAGTGCTACATTATTTCTCTTCTTCCCTACTTCCAATTACCTTCAATTCTTTGCAAAAAAAGCCTGTAGAGTCTTTCGACTCTGAAACATTTGAGACCTATTCAGCCACTGTCTTAAATAATAAAGCAAGGAAAGGACCAAAGGATGTTTAATGTATGTGGCTTGCTTTATGAGCTGATGCTCACAGTGCAGGGATTGCATGCATTGAAAAGCTGAGCAACTGTGATGAATGCAGAGATGTTCTATGAGGAGCGCTCAGGCATATTAAGCACCAAGATACAATGAAACAAAGAAATATGATCATTTCAAAGCCTTCAACAGAAAAAAATACATTCCAAGAAATGGCATACTTAAATATTTATTCAAGAATAACAGAAGCAGAAGTCTGTATTTATTTCCTGGCAGGAAGGCTGTGAAAGGTACTCTACCACATGTACATAAATGGAAGTGCAAAACTGGTCCTAGAATGCTTACTCCACTAATTCCAATTCTCTATTCCAGGGGACCCAATTACTTTCCATCCCCAGCCAGTTTCAAAGAATGATTTGAATCCCTGGGCTACCAAACAATTTAATGCAACTTCCCAAGCCCAAGCACAAAGAGGAAATACATTTTGCAGAATATTACAAGAACAATAATGCTTATAATCATAGTTAAGATAAGTTAATGGAACTTACTTTAAAGTTATATTTTACTCTTTAGGAATGATTCATCTTGGTGCTGCAGCCTTCTTGTTTCCAAAGAATACTTGTTACTGGGAAGGGTTCCATTTGTGAGATGGTGCTTCTATCTATCTATCTATCTATATATATATATATATATATATATATATATATATATATATATATATATATATATGATTCATTTTTGTCCCTTGAGAATAAGCCTGAGTCAACAGCATTGCTTAATTTGGCACTTCAGATTTATGGATGAAAGTTTAAAGTCAGAGTATACTGAGATGAGTGACAACACCACTAGCCAACTAAAACTCAATAATACAGCTAGCAAGCGTGAAACACCTAGCATGATGATAACAACCCGGTAATAAACAGAAGCATTGGTGAATGATGTACTTCATGATATTCTGACTAAAAGGTGCTTACTTGAAGACCAGAAGCTGTGCTTGATGTGTTTCCTCTGCTGGGCTGCCATCCGGAGAAGGGGGCGTCGTCTCTGTGCCCAAACCCAGGGAGTGGTTGACAAATACAACAGGAATAAAAAGCAAAACAACTGAAGCACAATGATAAGCAATGCAAATCACCACATGAATAAGCAATGCAAATGGAATGAACAAAAAGCAATGTGAATGAGTACACCACAAAGCAATATGTGGTGGCAATAACTTTTTCCATTTTGCATTTGCCTTGTAATTTTGGCACAGATCAGCCACATTGTAAAGAAATGCAAATGAGCACATCACAAAGTCAAATCCATTTGTAATTACTCTTTTACTCTTGCATTTTCTGTTTCATTTGAGCACAGTTAGCCTCCATACAATTGTGACTGTATCTGGGACACACAGCCTCACATACCGTACTTCCTCTTTAATATGAAGTCTTAGCTATGTGAAAATGTGGGCCTGGGCTGTGTCCGTGGGTCGTAAAAACGGGCTGAATATGGATATGTAGCCATCTGCTGGGAAGCACTGCTCTGTCCCATTCCATGTATATATGGTTTGTTCAGATTGCATGTAAGATTTAAGTAAAAATCAAATGTCTGTTTTTGCACCCCCGCATCGTATGGAAAATATATGTAAATTATGCATAGAAAGAAAACAATAATGTGCATTCTTTGCAATTTTTTGTTTGTGTGTGTGTGTATGTGTGAAAAGAACAAACCTCAGGGACTTGCTGAGCGCACAAACGTGCATATTCTGTTTTTAATCTGTTAACTACGTCAGCTTTGGCCCATTTACATTCAGCTGCATAAAAGAACATTGTCTCGCAAGACTCGCTCTGAGAGCTCTTAGTGATCGCTGTCTTGCTTCCTTTACTCCACACATCTAACTCACTGAGCCTTGTCCGCACAAGTGCTTTCCCAAGTTCCCCTTCCTCATACAATGTTTGGTAATAGCCAGAGATTTGCTTTTTCATGGAACAATTTGTAGTTGTCTTAGTGATTCTTGCTCTGTGCACTTTTATTTTTAGCACTGTATGAAGTGCACTGTTCACTTATTTCGTCCAAAACAACTGTTTCCATTGCCATTGGTTAAGTTAAAGATGTTTCCGTTGCTCATGTTAGAGATGGATTGCCCTAAACCTGTGAATGATGCTTGTGCAGAATTTAAGCAGCACAGAAGCCATGAGATGGCTTTCATTTCAGTGCGCAGAAGTTATACAAGCAGAGGAAAAACACTTACTCTTTACTGCACCCCTAAGGCCGCATTTGCAAGGCTCAGTGCTAAATTTGCCACTCTGCTAAATTAGTGACAAAATCAGGGGAATATCACAAAGAGCATCTGTAGGTCTTTGTAAATATCTTATTCAATGCCTTTCTGATATCTAGGTATATTTCACGCAGAATTGCAAGGAGGTAAGAAAGACATTTTAAGCATATTGAAATAAAGCATGTTGACAGTTTACAACAGTATTTACACTGTATCTTAAGACACATCTGGTAAATAAATATTTTTTTAATTAGGACAAAATTCCTCACATCATACATTTATTCATGTCTTATCCAGAGCAACTTACAAGAAGTGCATTCAATGGGGTTAGGAAATTAACCAAAACGATACTGAATTAATGGTGCCATCCTGGAAATACAGTGCCATTGTGGGAAATCTGTGGTATTCTGTGTCATTCTTTCTTTATGTGTCCTAGACGTTTTACGGGCAAAACAGAGAAACATTTGATATTAAAGGCAATGTCCACCACTGCAATATTGTAAAAATATATGCTGTCAGAGGTAGATTGAGAATTGCATCATGGAGTTGACATTTACATTTACATTTACAAACTGGCTCTCAGAAGTATAGGCAATAGGATTAAAATTACATTTAATCAATGAATCACATCGTTCAGGACGTAATGCTTAATTAACCACCGTAATTTAAACAGCAAAAATGAGATTATTTACATAAATGGCAAGTAATTCAATTACAGTATGGGCCAAGTGAACCAGATGTAACATAGGCCGATTTACCATTACAGCATTGCTGCCAATTAAATACCCTAGTGTAGGCAGTCTACGGCATTCCAGGAATTTTGACTCAGATCAAATCAAATCATTACCACAGGTCCATTGTGTCAAAGTTAGCTCAAGGGGACTGAAAAATAGTGCATTTTATTTTTAGCACTGTATGAATTATGATTTAAAATAACAACTGAGACATTCAATCGCTTTTGAAAATGAAGGCTCAAATTCCCTTACTTACTCAGATGTAAACAGACGTAAAAATACAGAATGGACCAACATCCCAATGAAGGTGAGAGCAGAGCAGGAACTGGAAGGGAAGATGTTCTTTAACATTCATTGAAAAGAGTGTTAAATTCATTCATGAATCTTAAATGAATCTAAATGAAATGTAAAATCTCTGACAATGTACAAAGACATTCCAGGGTTTCATGAATTATGTTGTAAAGCAATCAATGCAATCTATGTTGCTGACATTTGCATAATCCAACTCTGTTCAGAGCATACCCCTCCTCACTAACATTATCACCCCCCTCCTCAGGCTTGGACGTGGCCAAGATATGGGAACTTTTTGTGTAATGTTTGTTGTGAAGCATTTTATTTGAGGTTTTCACAGCCAAATTAATGAATGGGTGTTTGTCTTGCTCATTGCATTCCACACTCAGTCTCAGTTTCTGTATCCAACTAGGAAACAGCCTCCAATTAAATTACATAGGGACAAGTGTATCTAGGAATCCATATCCATCTAATCAAGAAAGTAGCCAGGAAAGAGCATATTTTTGTCTCTTTAGTGAGTGTTGTTGCTAAGCGCCACAACTGGTGCATTTTATCCATTCAAGTAATTTCAATGAAAATGAATTTCATAACTTCACTGTGAATAGCACAATACTAAACATTTCCTTCAACAATGATGAAGTCATGGTCAAAGTGTTGTGTGGCGTTTTGAGTGTCATGATTGTATTTTTCCTATTTCTCCGAACACCGAAAGTAGGCGGCAAAGTCAAGATTGGGAAAGAATTTGCCCAGTCTTTGCGGTAGAAAATGTAACATGAGGCATTACTGAAAAGTATTTTGATTCAAGCAGTAATGGAAAAAAGAAGAGGGGGGAGAATGGTAACAAATACAAGAACAAAAATATTAATAAGGACAACCTTAATAATTAAATTAAATTAAAACTTATTTTATGGTGATGCAATGTACTAATCCCTTACTCACTATCCTGGTATCACACAACGTCACATAGCAGGCAATGAGTGGTGCTGTGTGATTCTTCCCCTGTAAAACTAGTCACGTTTCTTCATCACTCATTTCTTTCAACTGGAGCAGAAATTATTTATAATAATGAAAATAGTTACGTTTTTCACGATGTAGGAGAAAGTGTACCTCTCTCTCTCTACCTTACCTGTCTGTCCTTCTGTTCAACTTCATATCTGTTCCCAGTCTCACAGGGTCTGGTCTTTTTTTTTTCTCTGAGTTTTATTTTCTCTGAGTACTTTTGCTCAGCTTCAGTTATTGTCCACAGTCTTCTTTTCTTCTGGAAGAGAAAATGTTAAGTTGGGTTTCAGCAAAGCTTCCTGAAAAAAATCAATCATTACTCCTAAACTGTAGTCATGGGCAGCTATTACTGCTACCCCTGGGGTTTGCTTTAAAGTCCACAATACATATGGCAATCAGTGCTTTTCTCTTACCATTGTATAGGCTGGACAATTCCTACCAACATATCTCCCCGCCCGGCTAACAGAGTAGAAAATATGCTATTTGTTTCATTGCTGGAGAACACTTCTAATCATTTAGATAGGCAGAGCAAATGTTCCCTACTGCATTGAATTCTGTAAGGTTCAAACATTACTTATAATATATGTAATATAATATATTACCTATAATATAACTTAAAATATAAGTTACTTTAGAGACAGGCCATACCCATACTTTACCATTAAGAACTAGGAAACAGAGCTGATCATACACCTGGATGTCTCTGTGCAGCTCAAACATGATTGGCTACATTTTGAACACTAAGATTCTGAAACAAAACTTAAACCACATAGCTACTCCAAAGACAATCCTTGATAAAGCAAACATCTAAATAAGCACTGTCATGAATAGCAATTGGAATATCATGAGTTGTATTATTTTTTTTTTGTTTAATCAGTGCTATCATAGCAATTTCTGTCAATCTTTTGACTAATTTTTAATCAATATTTTTTTTTCTTTCCTCAAATAAAGACTAGCTAAGGACCTTTGAATAGCTAACTATAACACTCACAGCTGGCCAAAATATAATGAATTATACATATAATATCTGTATAATACAATATTGTGTGCTGTGTTTCTGTATTACATAATACATATGTAAGGGAATAGAACTGACACAAAATGGGACGACATCCAAGAACATGGTGTGACAATGTTTCTGTCATAACTAGGGCAAGGCTCAAATGATTACTTTCCACCTCTTTCCTCACGGTAATTACTTGTTTTTAGTATTATACTTAAAATTTTCTAAAGTTGTATGTCATTGATACATTAATACATAATAAAAAAGTCTCACTCAAAAAACCTGACATAACTGTTATTCATTCTTGTCATGTTATGAGTGAAGGCAGATATCTACAACAGACTGTGAGGAGAATATCTTGCATATCCGGGATGATAAGATTATATAATAATTTAATTCAATTAAAAATGTCAAACCAAACAGCATCTTCCTGACCTAATCCACCAGTCTGCTGGAGAGCTTTTTTAAGTTTTAATTTGTTATCCTCAGCTAATTCTGTGGGTTATCTCTGTTGGCATTAGCAGAGCATATATTAAATGGCAATATGAAATGTCGTCATACTGATCGATGTCCATAATGCATTAACTGAGAGGCATCCAATCAGTCAAAGCCGTAGGCAATTACAAATGGATGGAAATGTAATACATGGAAAGGCCAGCCTTACAATTCTATATGAGTTCTTTTTAATAGCAAAACCCATGGTTCTATGAAAATTACATTTAAATAATACAATTTTAAAATGACTGTATTTATTAAATTAGGTACGTGCCCATTTTCATATTGTTTTGGCTGAGGTGTCTGTTTTGTCAAAGTTGAGGCTGAACGTCCCTGAAAAACCTTGAACTCTTGTAGTATGCTATATTATGCACGGACACTGCAGGTCTGTAAGTGGGCTTCAGTGGCATCAGGTGCATTAGTGGCAGTATGTAATTTAAAGGGAAACTCCACTGCAAATATTTCTAGGGTTGCTACAACAAAACAAATCATTTCAATGTGAAAAATCCTATTTTTGACTAAAAAAAACTTTTAAAGAATTGTAAAAAATTTCAATGGCAATGGATTATCACCTAATCTGTTGTCTTGGAATTGTAAAAGCAATGTGTTTAGGTCAAGTATCCTGGAACAACAACTCAACATGTATGAAGGAATAATTGCAAAGAAAATGTCATGTGCTCACTTACCGGTAACTAGGCAATGTCTGCATGGTAGGTGTACAGGTACCTGTGTCATTGTTAGTGTAACGTTTTGACCAGTGACTGTACAAATTAACTTTGCATATTCATCATACAAATGATGCAATCATACAATTATTAAACAACAATATTCAATAGTATCAACTCTAAAACATATATTGTGAATTTCTCCATTTAGGCATGGTGCCATAATTATGATTACAGATGATACTAGCTCACCTATGTATCCTTTGTATTGTGTTATATTTGTATACTTTTATGACCTGTCTAAGGCTAAGATCTTGAAATGTTATAACTTGCTAGGTGATTTAAATTAGCCTGGTGAATAGGGGCAGACTTTGTGCAATTACAATTACTGCTGTTGTGCTGAATAAATAACCAAATATAGGAACTGCAAGCAACAATCATGGCCTCCATATTTGTGATTATGCCTTCACTTTTATCAGAATGGTGAAGGATGGCACGAGACTGATGATTGTAAAATTCCATGTTGATGGAACCGATGATTGATGTGTATAAATCATAAAACACTGTAAACTCTTGTCCTTATCTGACATATTTTGCTGCATTTCACTCTCAAGTATGTGCTATGAACAAGTATATCAACAAAATCAGCATCTTAATCTGACCCAGAAAATATTGGGAATATGCATCATCCTCAGTGCTGTCCTTGTGAATGCACACAAACCCTCCCCCACCCCCATCACCATACAAACCTACAATAAGATGTAAAACAGTATGTCCTTTCCAGGAAATGTGAAATAGACACTTGAAGCCTCAGAAAGTGACAAGCACTGAGAAAGTCGATGAAGAATATAACTAAAATGAATGCCTCCCTCCTTTTATGTCAGTTGCACTGGCCATTCATGTCTGAATATGTATAAACTGTTTTCATATACCTCTGTATATGTAAAAAAAATAGGACAAAATATGCAAAAACTGCAGTCTTGGAGCTCCCATATGCTTCAGCTAACTAAAGCACTTGTTCTGACTGCAAGCTGAGACCTACACCTCAGGGTCGATTCTGGCCAACAATGTCTGAGCGTATCAGAGGATTGCGCTCACCTGGCTTCAGCACTCTTTAGCGTAGAGGGTATGCAAAAAGATGAGCCTAATGTATGATTGGTGGTTTCAAAATGGACGGAAAAAGCATTAAAACTGCAAATTAAACAACAGATACAAGCTCTTTCAAAAGCCCATCAGAATTCAAAATCAAGGTAATAATTGTAATGTTTTACTTTATCTTCCATGTTGTGCAATTCTGTGTATGCCCTCAAAATATTCCACAGGTTTGGATGAGCTTTGAGAGAAATGTCAAATGGAAAATCCCAGTCGGCAAAGTTTATGGCTTAGACACCAGTAACTCTAAAGGTGATGTGATGATGTGGAACTAAGGTATAAATAATGATCTGGAACATTTCTGGAAGGACTAGCCCCTAGCACCTAAGGCAGAAAATTCTCTGTCTCTGCACAAAGTTAGCCTGCATCATTAGAAGTTCATGTGAGGTCAAGTTCCCAGCTATAATGCCAACACTTCAACACAGTTGCAACGCTGTTGGTATAAATTAATTAATTTATTCATTTGCATTTTTTTTCCACAAATATTGATCAATCAAAGTGTAAAACATTCATATAGAAGCAATGTAGAGAGGTGACATTTCCTAGATAAACCACAGGAATCTCCACTGCTGACAGTTCACAGCATGGAAATCTGATTTCTAACACATCCACTCCTATGTGGAAATTCCTCATCTGAGAGAAATGCCACTCAGTGAGTCCAATCTGAACTACAAATAGACCAATTTTCTAGCTTGTGTAAGCTGATTTTTCTTTATGATCTCATGCAAAGGTCTAGGCCCATTATATGGTGAGTAGGTCAGTGTTCATATTTTGCTTATATACCTGTAGGGTGTTAGGGAGTCACTTGTAATAGATTAGGTGACCTCTCATTGTAACTTGACATGTTTAGGGCAGTTTGGAAAGACAATGGCTAGCAGATACAGGGATGATGCAAGCCAGGTTAACTATTATAGAGAGACAGCTGAGAAGAAAGCCAGGGGCATCAAAGCCAGCATTCTCAACAAATACTGTAACATTTACTAAATGTCAGACCCATGGATTTATGCAACCTGCTACATTCTGTCGGTGCAGCATCATCACCTCTATTGTTCTCTCCTTATTTTAGAATGATTTTGGATTCTATTTAAGTTTAGTTTTTTTTTAGTGAACTTGCAGTTCAAACTAAGATTGGGCATGTTACTGCAACTCCCATTGCAATTATTTCTAATGGGCATAGAGTTTACATTACCAGTCATTTATGTAAATTCAGTCTTCAGCTCAGTTAAATAGATGCATTGCCATTACATTAATGTCATTCATCTGTAATGAAGAGGTGATAAGGCAGAGAAAATAAACTTAGGTCTGCTGTGTTTAAGACTTAAAAATTGACATAGTGTAGGTATATTTGTACCCCCTCTGTCCATGTAGCAAGCATGGACAGAAACTGTTAAAATTAATTATAAACAGTTCCAAATAACACAACACAGCTGATTCAAATGATCAATTCGTAACGAACTCCTGAAACTACTGAATAACAAACTGATCATTTGAATCAGCTGTGTTGGAGCAGGGAGAGATCTAAAACATGCAGGACAAGTGGACCTCCAGGAGAGGTTTGGACACCCCTCCCTTAAAGGTTAGTAACAAGGTCTTGAACTTGATCCTTGCTGCAACCAGTAGCCAGCGGTAGCCAGGGACTCAAAAAGAGGTGTCACATGGGCCTGCTTGGGGAGGTTGAACATCATTCGGGCTGCTGCGTTCTGTATAAGCTGCAGTGGTCAGATGGCATATGCTGGGAGACTGGCAACCAGAGAGTTGCAGTAGTCCAGACATGGTAGGGTAAGAACGTGGATCACAAATTGAGCTGTGTATTTGGAGAGGTATGGTCTGATCCTCCTAATGCTGAATAAAAGGAATCTGCAGATCCTGGCTGTGGCTGCAATATGCTCATTGAAAGACAGATTTAGACCCTGTTTACACTTGGTTTTAAAATGTGTCTTGGGCGATTGGATCACAAGTGGACAGCTGAGACACATCGCTGTTTACACCTGTGTCTATCATGCGTCTCCAAGGTGTCCAGCTGACCACTTGTGTTTAGATTTCGTTATTTCCTTATTACGTCAGTCTATTTTGGTCTTGCCAGTGTTGCTTATTCGTCTAGCCCAAGATATCAGTAAGACATGCTGTTCGTGTCTAAGATTGGCTTTAATATGAATGTCATTGTGCTTGACAGATTGAAGGACTTTCTTTCCCAATGATTGACAGAATATCATGTAAGCTCTTTAGATCCACTTATCATTAAAGGCAGAAAATCATATTGGGTAACACAATCATGCTAAGTACAGAAAACAGAACAACTTGCAAATCAGTAGTGTCATGAGAGTCTCTTCCTACCCCCTTGTCTTGTACAAGTGGCTGCAACCAGTGGTTGTACTGCAACTTAAAACTTGGCTAAATGGAACTTGAAGTGGTAAGAGCCTAAAACATGAAACCATTGCAATCCAGATGACCTAGGTATTGGGAACGAACAATGAGGTGGTCTGATATCTATTTTTAGTACTATTAATAGTGGCTGAACATTTCAGTACATAACATGTAGGTCTATCTGTGGCTGCATATTCATTTTAAACAGACAGCATATGTAAACAGTTCAGCTGTGAGTGACTGCAGCAACTATAAAGCCTCAGGTTTAAATTTAATCGAGGAATGACTAATTGATACTAATGCACGCTAATTGTGGTGAATCTGTGCTAATTGTAACTTAGAACCACACACCGCTGAAGTGTGAATGAAATGATGCAGAATTTTACTACCAGATATATTTTACAGACAAATTGAAATTTAATATGCAAATTATGTTCTCTGATGTAGAGTTGTCATCCTTCCCTGCTTATCTGAGTAGAAATAGAGATGGACAATACATACAACAGCCCTGCATTTGAATCATTTGTTTGCTTGTTTTGCACAGCCACTGCAGAACATATGGTTACAAACAGCAGAGCTTGATACCAGGTCACACTACTCACAGGAAGCACATTGAATACCCCTAACCTATACAGCACTTAGATTTGGGCCCTTTTGAGTTTTCCTACAAAAATAATCACAAGAACTCCGAAGTCTGACACACATGTCTGTGCCTTGTAACATCATTTAAAAATACAGAATTTGATTACAATGCCAAACAGCCGCACAATAAATGCCCAAAATCAGTTCTTTTTTAACTTTCTTCCTTATATTCTGATACAGCTTAGTGCTCTTCATCTCGTTTTTTCTCCCGCATTATCAATAATAGTCTGGGCCCCAAATAACTCTTACTGCTTACTATTTATTTCTCTCCAAATTTAGCCAATAGCCACATCTGTTGACTGTAGCTGAGGACTGCAAGCGATTAAGATGATTGGTGCAAGCAGACATGGGAGATAATGGAAATTCGCACTTTCAACCATGACTGTTTTCTAGGACAGATGTCTTGCTTATTGTAATTGGTCAAACAGCTTGCCTGAGGCCTTTGTGATTTCCTAGCTCACAGAACTTGCATTTGGCAAGAAATGTACTGCTCTGAGGAGTAGACTGTGCTGAGATCCATGAGTTATCCACATGATACTAGTTTCCAGCAGTGCAATTGTGCCCATGGGACCTATGGCTCTTAACCAAGATTGTACTGTGGGTTGTGCCTCTGCTGGAAACCCCTGCTCACCATAGTATAGTGTTCTACAGTCATATTGTACAAAATATGGCATACTGAGGTCAAACATCTGGATAAAGCCTTCAGTCCCCAAGTATACTGTGACCCCATGCCATGTGTAAGTCATGTCAATCTGTTTCATACATAAATGCCATGGTGTCACTAGTTAATATATTCAACAGTGCCACTTTTCTCAAATTTGTTTTCAGTATACAAATGTTACACAAACACACTGCAAATATAGGTCTGCCATTTAAATACACTACTCTACCAAAAGTCATGGGATACCCAGTCTGATTATAGGTGAGTTATTAAGTCGGTATTCTGTGTCCCATTACTTTTAGTAGGACAGTGTAACTGGTATCAAATGAAGCCAAGTTACAATATGCAATTAAGGTGACACAAACTGGACAAGCACTATTCCAGACCAGACCTACCCAAACTCCTATTTCTTATGAATTTGTCCTGTGTTTTCTTCATCTTGTCAATTAAAGACTAAAACTACAGTAATGACCCTTTTATTGAGGTGAATTACAGCACAAGCCGAAGTAATGTAGCCCCCTGAATTGGCTGTAGTTATTCAGTCTTATTTCATATGTTATAAAAAGGTCCATATCCTCACATCAAGGACATAGAAATAGAGGTGGAAATGTTCCCTGAAATGTCCGCCATCTTACAATAATACTCACCTGTATAATAAAATCATCCGTAACCATTATGCAAAAAAAAAAACACACCTTAAGCACCCCACCACCACCACATCCTCACATTGTACACCTTATTACCAATAGCAATTGTTTGACCAATGATTTAGATAACATTTAATGTGTCACTAAATAAACAAAAACCTGTAGCCAGCTGTATCTTGTGATGGTCACTGATGATGGAAGAAACCAGAAAATGGATTCTGTGAAATGCTATGAAAGGGATTAGAGTATCGGAGGTGTGTTTTGAAATCACCTATTGGCAGTAATCAGAGAACTGCCATCACAGTCCTTAATTAATGTATCTGCATTGCTACACAGACACTGGGAATGACTGAATGGTAGGAGTGTCCGTGCCCCCTTCCCCCCAAACCCATAATCATCAAAAAGAAAGTATTCTATTTATGGTTCCCTCACAATGTTCAAATACGATCTACATCCTTGCCTCACTCTTTAAAGTAACCATGCAACACCTTCTAATTTTATGTCTGCAGAAGTTTTACATTAATAATACAAAAGATTTTTTGCAAAATGTTGTATGTCTTTCTGCCTTGTGCTGAGAATACATGACCTCTTCTACATTCTGTGCAGAAATTCTCATTAGTTAATTCTCATTCTCATTAGTGAAATCACTGGATCGTGTTCAAAGAATAGGCCACATAACATTAATGGATTGGAAATATGACTGCAAAAACAATAGAGACTCTACCAATAGAACTCATTTCTTTTAGCCCTGCATTAAGATTGCTGTTTCCATTTCACATTTCTAAACATGGTATTTCACAAATCAAGCTGCAGCAAAGAGCTACCTTTACAGTGCCCTGTATTGTTAGTGCCTTCCAAATAAATCTCAGCTCTTGAAGTGGTGGCCTTTCAAGTACTCATGGAAATAAAAAATGCTGGAGTTGCACATGCAGCCTTTGAAATCTGACTTGGTGTCCGTTTGCTGCTTTTGTAAGATATTGGCATTTCGCTTTTGATTTTAACTCCCCTCAGCCCTTTTTTTTAGCAACAATGTAAATATTGAGACAACTTGAGAATAAAATCTTTCATCATATTCTCATCTTAAAAATTCCATGCAGGTGTATTCAAACACCTGGTTTTATTTCCCATATGAATTCAGAGGTACCACACAACGGATGGAGCATTTTATCAGCATGTACTAAAACTTAACACCTCTAGGATAACTTAGGAGTAGCTTTCAGGCTGTGTAGGTGTGGCAGTTTGCTCCAGACTTTCAGTATATCGCTTTGGAATTGAACGGAATACTGAGCATGTCACAGAATATTACATTACAGAAAATTACTCATTTAAAATTTAGAAGGAGTATTGCTAATAAAATTTGAGGCAAAACAATATAACCTTAATAAGAAATCCAAATTGGCACAGAGATGCAGCTTCAAACCACTGGACCAGTTCCTCTTCTTGCATTATTTTGTATAGGTTCCTGTACTATAACACTGGTGTTACTCTCCTGGAAATGAGAGTGCGTGGTCTTTTGACTTTTACAGCGTTATGTTTATTAGATACTATGCCAGAACCTGGAAACTGGGATGGAAAAAACCCAGAGATCAAACGCAAGCACTTCCCTCAGGTCCTAAACTCGAAGATCTGATTTGTTTTCCCTTTACTTTTCTACAGTGAGCTTTAAAATTCAAATATTCTAAGCTTCCTTAAATCTCTTCCTGCTGATCATCAAATAAATTGCTTGAGCCATGGCTTTAGAGTTTCTCTTAACCCTAGCATTTTCAGCATCAGCATTGCATCCGTATGCTGCATCCCAATTACCAGCCCAGACTGTGGGTTGCATTTGCCAGTGCGCACCTTTCATAAATACCGTTTCGGTCACTGATATCTTCAGTCCCGCTAGTGTTTATCACAGCATTGCTGTTGTATCATGAAATGGTGCTTCATCTCTGCACGCTTGTTGCAGATCTACAGTTTGCTTCACTGCTCAAAGATGAATCACATTGTGGTTGCTCATAACAAGTCACAACTTTCAGGGAGATATCGTCTTTCCAGCTTCACTAAATTAAATGGCCATCCATAATATGTGCCATCAGCAAAAATTCTCAACTTTGTCAACCATGCAACACAAGATATACAATCCTTACTGCATTAAATACTGTTATTAACCAGTTACACTTGATGCCTTATTTTGCACAAAGCCTCTGTTTGAGACTCTTACATTTTGAAACTTTATGAAAATACTTATGATCAAAAGTACTTTCAGCAATGACTGTGCCTGATGCTTTTTATCTGTTAATTTAGAGATCATGAGAGAAAGACTTCAAGCATATGCAGCATGGCATCTGGCATTCAATTCTGTAAACAATAAATAAATACAAATAAATGGAGATAAAATCATTGTGCATATAGTGTAAGGGTATAAACAGTTATTTGCCCTTGTGGTTTCAAAAAGGTAACCTTCAATAGTCTATGAGACAATTTATTACTAAAGATAAAAGTAAATGGTCTGATGTTTTACACTTTTCAGCACCCTAGCAATTAGCAAGTACTGAAAAATACGAGAAGGTGAAAAATAAAAGAAAATGAAATCAATTTGTGACGTTTTATTTTTCAATGTAGTCACCACAGTCACAGAACAGTATACATTCAGGGTCAACAATGAACTGAAAGCCTACAGTGTTATATTGGAAAGTATACCACACTAGGAAGAGGGATGTCTGTGTGGCATGTCATGACTAACGAAGACAGTAAAGGCAATGCCAAATTGTACAAAGCTCAGGGCAAATGAAATGGCAGTGGCAGGACCACGAAAATTACTTTCAGATTGTGATCGGGGTTTCTTTTATAAATTACCTGAATCAAAAGGACACAAAGAAATAAAACAAGACGCCAAGTAATGCATTTATTGTGGATCATTACTGTGTTTGTGTCTGTAATAACATAATTGTTCATTGTGTCATGGACACACACTGTTCAGTGACTCATTTGTGCTTGCTTAGACATCAACATGCCCCCTCAAAACCAATTCTCTTTACTTTCCAAAGCACTAGAAGTAGTACCTGATAATTTCTCAAGAGAACATATGTCTTTCACAATGGTTGAAATGGTTGCAATTAGAGAACATAATTAATAGTAATTACCATCATGAAAGTAGAGAAAATGACAGACATGCCAACATTTGAAAGCAAAACCATAGAATACTCAGCCATGGGGACATCATTTTAACTTTTGTGACAACCTTTTGTTTGTAAGTTCATTACAAATACTTCATATAGTGAATTCAATCAAAACACAGGGGACATTATGTGGGAGTGGTAACTCAAGGAATTAAAACCCATCATTGGAAAGAGAAGCTTTGTGATGCTATTATTCTGCAATAATGACTGACATTAAAATGTTCTGAATCACTGCTGAGATTTGTCAGACCTGTATTACTCAGCTCCTCCACCCTTAATGACAGTGCAGTGTGGCAGACTAGAGTTGCTGTCAGTGCTCTGCCTCCTTAGCTGTTGTTTTTTTGTTTTCCTTTTCCATGTGCTTTTTGGTTTCCTTGTGTTCTAGCCCTGCCCTGCTCCCCGCCCGGTCTCCGCCCGCCTGATTGCCTGCACACCTGCTTCCCATCCCCTCGTCAGCCCTGCCCTATATCTTCCCTGCTTGTCCCTGTCCTGTTGCTAGTTCGTTACAGCGGGTTTTTCCTGTTTCGTCCTCGCCGGTTCTCCTGCCTGTTCGTTTTTTTTCTTTTTCCTGGTTTCCGATCCTGTCTGCGCCCGACCTGGTTCTCTGCCTGCTGTTTTTTCCCTGTTTGCCTGTTTGCCTACTTGCCTGGTTCCTGACTCTGCCTGACTCCACGATCGCCTTCCCCGGAATTGCCCTCGAACTGCCTGCCTGGTTTAGACCCTGCCTGTTATCGTTTTCGTTACGCTGTCATCTTCCTCAATAAAGTCGCACGGAACCTGAAACTTGCGTGGTCCGCTCCTGAGTCTTTGCCTGAGCCGTGACAGTTGCTTGAACAAACTGCACGTATCTACTCATGAGCCTACTACCTATATTAAGACACAAAAGATATTTGATTTGTTGTTCTTTCATGAGGTCAGATTTTAATAATTCAAAGTTGAGAATAAACCTGTCAGCACATGCAAGGTTTGAAAGTGGGGAGCCAGTGATTTCCCTATTTCTGCTTTTTTTTTTTTCCCCTGGCAATGAAAGCCTCTGGCACTTTCCCCCTCTGGGCTCTCTATGTCTTTGGTAAATTTTCAAGAAAGTAGAATTTTTTTCTCATTTTGAAATTTAAGTATTAGGAATGATCAAAATTATAACTTTTTTATCTGCATTTTCCATAAGATATAGAAGATATAGATATAGAAGAAGAAATAATTAATGGTAGAATTTCTATGTCATAAATGCAAATTTTTGTAAATAAGACCAAATGGAAAACATCTTCCCTGTACTGGAACAGCTACTTGCATCTTCTCTAGGATTGTGTATTGTAAATAAGATACAAAAAAGCAAAGCTTAATAAGCAATATCCTTTTTAATGTATTTCGAAATGTACATTTTATAAGACATTCATCAGAAATAAACATTTTGACATAAATGGATATTTACATAATGCACTGTAGGGCTGAAGTTTTGCCATGTAGTAGTATTTCTTGTATGGTTGTCATGTAAGCGCACGTATAAAAAATGCATCAGAAAACAATGCCATGGTTTTCTTCAAATGCCACACATTGTAGTAAGTAAATTTCCTATTAGTCTATAGGCAGCATATAATATGTTGTAAATTTGATAGTTAACTTTAAGTAGCCAAATTAATTCTATATTTTTAATGCGTAAGGACTAATGCATTCCATTTTTCTGAAATGTACTGTATGATATTCATTAAGGTATCAAATGTGTTCCTTGCTGGAGAAATGCAAATTTACTGATTTGTCTATATATCCATGAAAATGAAATGCAATAAGTTAAATGTGGGCCATATACCCTGCAGTGGGAAAGGTGTATCTAATTCCATTTCCATGGTGGGAAAATAGACCAAAATTTAAATTGACTTCTGCACCCCAATTTAAAGAAGTGACAGAAGGTCAAAGAAATATGTCATAAGAACTTGCAGAGACATTGTATTTGGTTTGCAGAGACACACGGATGAGTGTCTATATGGATATACACTCTTTTGTTGGAATAAATTAACAAGTAAATAAACAGGAAAACCATAGATGTGCTGTCAAAGATGAAATCAAAGGTAAGGCATTTAGGAGGAATTAAACTATGTTTTTAAAGGGGGGGATGTATGGAGGATTCTCAGGTTCAGTGATTTGACAGTAACTAATCTCATACAAGATATCATAACCATAAAGTATGCAACTGCACAGCAGGGACTGAAGGGATTAGCAGTACCATAGTACACGCCTTACTGATTCTCTAGCAGTATAGCAGACAACTCCCTTGCAGGTGTAGCTTATATCTGATACTATTTCACCATGCACAGTCCACTGACACTCTTGTTGCCTCTGGTTAGATTGTTATTTGAGTAAGTTCAGCTTCATAACAAATTATCCTCTGAAATGACCCCTCAGACAAGTTTTGGAAGTTTGGTATGTGGCACACAAATTACAATCGCATTGCCTAGCGGCAAAGCAAGCATATCATTAGCATACTTTTCTGTTGTCACATCATGTCTTTCTCAGGGACATGCTATGATTTAAAAGGCTAATGTTACTGGAATAGAACATGAGTGGGTTTAGTAATCACAAGCAAACAAAAGAAAGACTTTGGTACCTCTGTGTCAAATCAAGGACTTAGAGTGTTTTGGAGGCAGTTTAAATGTCAGAAATGAACTGCACTGGTGTGGTAGGGTGTGAAAATGGAGAAGCTGAGTTTCTACTAACCCCATGGAACCCACGTGCTCACATGTCAGTGCATTAATTTTCATCCAGCAACTGGTAAAATAACAGGCTGGAAACAGTCCAGGCACTGTAAAATTTTCCCTTAACAAGTGTTAGCCAATTTTCACCTCATGACGGTGCAGTCATCTAACAATGAACATACAGCAGATGAAGACAAAAAAGTACAAATTCTGTTTGGGGATGATTTCACAATCATTAATCGGGCAACAGAATGTTTGAATCATAACCAGAAAAATTACTGTCTGATATATATATACATTTTGTGATCAGTATGCACATGTTAACACCTCTGCTAAAAGACTGAGAGACCTGGTTTAGCACAAGTCTGAAGATGTTCACCCAGTTTGTTCATCCACAGCAAAATTTCTGAACAACAAAATGAAACTGTAAAATTTCACATTAAGAGCAAATAAAAGCTGGACTTAGAAATACACTAGTAACTCATGCATTAGAAAATGACTCACAAAGATGAAAGAGTTTAGGTAGGTTATATAAACCGGCTTACTTCTTGTGTATGCAGTCTCATGCAAAACTTGCTAGCATGTGAGTATGATGACTGAGGAAAAAAGTTGCAAATGCTGGCATTATAGATCTGTCATTACCTCAGCTAGCTGGTTGTGATATACCAGAGAAATGTCCTCCACTGCTTAAAGTAGGTGGGGTTATGATTATTTATTGAATTATTAAAAGTGTATTTATTGTCTTGGTTATCTTTGTGTCAACAATAGGCTCATACAAAGGTTTAAGGCTTTTAAAATTATCCAACATATATAGTTAACTGACAGGTATTTTTCTGGGTACCTTCACAATATCCAAACTTTTCAGGAGTGGTTTGCAAGGGAGGGGGATCATGTCTAAGACCATCCATCCTCAGGTTTGCTATTAGCAATTGTCAGAGGAAAACAAAAAACAGAAAAGAAACATCTTGGCAGAAAAATCACTAACTACACCATAATCATGAAACTAATTACAGAAACCTCTCCTGCCAACATTTAGAAATGGCAAATAACAACGTGCGGGCCATCCTGCAACATTTCCTCCACTTTTGCGGGTTATGTCAACCCAGCCCACCACTAAATATAGGACAGGAAGGTAAAAACAATGGTAACTTCATCACAATTCATCAAATGTCAATACAGTTGACAAATGGCCCCTCTATGACTGTGCTGGACACCCCTGGTGTTCTGAGATGCCCCTTTAATGCCTCAGCCCTTAATGTAAGCATGAAAATAAATGCACACTTTACTCCTCCCCATGCTCACACAGCACAGGCTAAGGTATATGCACAAGAAAGCTCAGCTGAAAGCCACTACAACCAATGACAATAATGCACTCCACTCCAAGGCTCAACAGCAACAGAGAGCGCCCCCTCCCTTCTCCAGTACCAGTACTGGTACAAAGGTGAGTAATCCCCCCAACACCCTACACACACACACACACACACACACACACACACACACAGACGTCAACACAAAGGCAAAAATTATGGATGGTGGTCTGGCCTCCACTATGTCCCCGGGACAGACGCACTACTGAAATAAAAACAGCTCAAGAGTCCACTGCTGTCCCCTCCCATCTCTCCAGGGATACAGCTGCCATCACGCCACTGACTTCACTGCCTCAGGACACCGGAAATTCCTGCCAACAAGTAAGTCACTTTTTCTCGCAGCGTGCTCTGCTCCCCAGCATGACACACTGTGTCACCATGAGGCTATGCTTGCTTCCCGGATGGGGACGCCTTCCCCAACAGCGCACTCCGGTCTACCAGTCTGTTTCCGTCTCCTGGCTTGGAATCCTGGTTGCTCTTCTCTCGCTCTTTGCAGTGACTGAGCTTCTCCTGTGTTGTACCTCACTTGCAGCACTTGCCTCCTCTCCAGTGGAGTATAATAAAACATGGATACAAATACAATACAAATGCTAAACATGGACATGGACACAACTGAAAATAACAGAGGAGACTCCTCCCTTAGACTCCGTCAGGGAATCAGCTGCTAATCATAATTGCCTTTCTTTACTCTTCCAAGGTCGATGGGAACTTGTAACTGAAAGGTTGCCGGGTCGGTTCCCCACAGGGGCACTGCTGCTGTACCCTTGGTCAAGGTACTTAACCCACAATTGCCTCAGTAAATATCCAGCTGTATAATTGGATAACATTGTGAAAACCTGTAACTGATGTAAGTCGCTCTGGATAGGAGTGTCTGCTAAATCCCAGTAGTCTAATGTAATAATGGAAACTAGCTAGTTGTCTGTGAGCAAGCTCTTTGGTCTAGTAAGAAAGGTAGCAATAGCTACACTAGATGTATGGATACATGAATCTTGCTGTATTTAAACATAATGAATTCTTAATTCAATTTGTTTTGAACAAGGACCTACATTTTGCATTTTGCAAACAAGATACTTTGCTTTGTCAATAATAAGGTTGTTTTTCTTTAGTGACCACATGAATTCATGGCAAATAATATTCATTCATAAATATCTTTAACTTGAGGACTCATACTCATTATTGCGACTATTGTCTTGTACTTAAAAACACCCTCTAGCCAAACCAATATGAATAATGTGTATAATGTTAGGTAGAAGGCTTTTCATGCCTTGTTGATTATGTGACCTTGGTAGCTAGATATCTATACAGACAGGTAATATATTACATATACATTATGTATTATCTTTTAGTGCATATTCCCTTACATACTGTAGTTGTATAGAGTTATATCCCCCAGAAACCCACATGTAAGAGTTCAAATGACAAGAAGAAGAAACACTGTGATCTGTATCTGTCCTCAAATAAGCTTGGATATATGAAGTAAACTGTCATATGAAGATATATAAAATGGTATACTCATGGACAATCAATACACATACAAATTTTAGAGGGTAAGCTTGCAAGAAAGGTGGATATATTAGGGTTGAGAATTGCCGTAAAAGAGATGGATATTATTGTATAGCACCTATTGCAAAAAAGAAAAATTTTCTCATTTCAATTATATTTAAGTTAAGAAATAATTTAAATGTGTTTGTTTGATGGTCACATGTGGTATCAACCGAAAGTTCTCCAATACATAAACTGTAAGAGTATAAACCAAAGAGGCATTAAACTCCATTATATCTTTGGAAACTACAAAATGACTTTCATTCTACAACTTCATTTTGATAAAAGCATGTATTACAAGAAAAAAAAAAAACTGGAGTTTCATAAAAAGTCACGCAGCATGTAGGAGTGGGTGCATATTTTGTGAAATGGGAGGACATAATTTTTTGATGCATTCAAGAGTTTTAAATTATGCACAATGAAAAAGACACATTAATGAATGGTCTGTTTTATTGACCCCTGAAATGTGAAGGCTTACTGCCAATTGGTTAAAAAGAAAGAAATAAAAACTCCTGATATTCAGTTCAAAGTATCAACATATCCCTGTCAAACCCCATCCATCATTACAGAACTTCAGTTCACTGGTTATTTTTCTTTTCTCCTTTTAAGTCACTGGCTTAGTCAGAATCCATTGCTTTGGTATGGTTAAAGAACATGTTTAAAAAAAAAATACCTTCACATTACACCCACCAAAAGGCAGCCTCTCAGGTCATCTCATTAAGTTGGAGATTATGGCAAAGAGTCCTAACTGAAGTTAGGTTGGTCATTTTCTATGAGATCATTGTTGTGATAATGAAAGAGGGTGAGTCATTCCTGTGATGGTTTTCTTTTCTGTCTCAGCATTTTCAGTGGGAAATTTCACTTTTTAACAATCTAATCAAAGATTTTGTATAATACGGTATTGACTCATTAAGTTTTAGGTGCAACTGCCATTGATTACAGAAAATAATATAAAAAAAAAACTCAGGGTAATAGGGAATCAACCAATGCTGAAGGACAAAACATCTGTTTCATAGAACATAAAATTGTGCCAACTTGAATTGAAGTAAGTATTGGAAAAAAATTACACAGCGGGATAAATAAACTCAAATCATACCTGAGTTTGTTTTCTATCCCTAAAGCACTGGAATTTTTTTTTTATTTGATTAAAATGATCATGATTGTTTGAAAACCATCCAAAAATGGATCATTACACACCAGTTTATTCCAGAATACTGGAACCAATTACAAATGGAGTGCTGTCTGCTTCAGGGTTAATCAAAAAACATGGTGAGAGAGAAACTACTCAATTGGAATGCATCTCCATAATACTGAGGGCTGGATGGAGGGCTGATGGAAACAAAGTTTTTGTTATAGACTTTTATGGCTCACACCCACAGTTCTCCATTGCAAAAAACATGATTTTTCTATTAATGCGACCAAACCTGCATGGAATATGACAGAACATTTCACTTCATTCCAGAGTTGGGTTTATATTTACATTCTCTACAGGTCTTCCCTTCATAAAGCCATTTTAACAGTCTTGTTGAGACGCATACACAATAACTGCTATGAATAATAATAAAAAAAAAAAAAACATATGATGACTCAGGCAAGTGCCATTCAATGGGCTAGTCAATAGGAAAGGAATTCTTTCATATTCCACTCCCTTTGTGTATTTTCATGGCCACATAAGAAAGAACCATAAATGTGCAGAACCTGTTTAAAAAAGTTGGTATTCATAATGTGTCATTTTTTTTTTCCCATTGTTGGCTATTGATTGAGAGCATTGATTGTTTATTGATCGGTTATTTGGAAATCAGTCCCTATAAAAAGACATCATAAAATCACTCTCTGTTGTTAATCAGTGTATTGTAGTGCATGCTATTTTGCTTGTCACAAGTCCAAAACATATTCAGACCATGGTAAATGTTCTTGCCTTGGAGTTTCATATTTTGAAAAAAAAAAAAAAACACGGAGATGAGGCTGGTATGGCTTGCTGCTTAGTCTCATACAGTATGCCTTATCAGAGTTCTGTATCATAGAACCTGTTACTCTTCCAAAGTATTTTCAGTTTATTTATTTATTTATTTATTTTTAGCTATAAGCATTATTGCCTACATTTCAATCTATTTTGACCTCTGGAAAGCCAATTATTATTTCAAAGAAACTGCAACAGTTTACTAAATACAGAAGTTGTCTTTGAGAACATCAAAAATTTCCAAGTTGAAACACTCATCAAGGAACACACCACAGTGAAAACAGAACATTGTAATTAAGATTACAACTATTACCAGATTAATTAAAAATTACTGAACAATTCCCTCTTATTTTTTCCTTTTAAGCTTTACTTGTGTCCCTAAGAGAGCCCAGTAAAATATAACAATAAATTAGGTTTTTGAGCATTACATACTGTTCAAAATATGAACATTCTCAAATATACATATTCTGAGATGAAATACAATTTACTATGTGTACAGTTTAAATTGAACATCTTCACATGGCAAGCTTCTGTTTATATACAAATGGTAAGCATCTGTCTGTATGGGAGCTGGAAGCCTATTTCATTTTTCTTAGTATTTGCAGAAAAAAACTACAAGAGAAATCTTTCAATCGGAAAGAAAATAAAATGAATTTAAAATATTCATTTTCTGTGTTGTGAAAGTGACAGCAGAGGATATCCTCCTGCTGAGAGAGGTTCAAAAATATCTGCTCAGCATTGTGGATTTCACAGCGAACACTTAACGTTAGGTGTTACATGTGGTGCAGCAGACAGCTGAACAGCAGCCAGAGGGAGGCATATGGGCTGAGAAGTCAGCTTCCTGTAGCGAGGCTCCAACTTGACTCTTTTCTGCGTGATGTGTCCTGCCACTCTGACACTATAACACAAAACAGCACTCAGGCTTCTACTGCCGACGTGCTGCTTTCGCTGAAACTGAAAATCAACATTAAAGAGACATTCTCTCAGTTTTCCTTTCTGTAGCGACAGCTGCGTCTTAATAAAAGCATTTTTTATACATGAGAGAAGACGGCTGTGCATGACTACCCGGTGGAATGATTGTGATTGCGACATTACACCTGAATTTGAAAATAAAAGCGTTTAGGCCATTTGAGGATGGTAGCTGTGATGATTACATGGCCTCATGGCAGTGCTATATATCTGGCTGCTCTGCTTGTCTCTTGCCTGATCTTTCAAACATTGTTTCTGTGAATTTTAGAAATTCCCTGCTTAAATATAACTCCATTCCATTCATCTATGCACTCCTATCTACTTTCTGTCAGCTGGTGTAGCTCATGAAGCTGCAAAGCTACTTGTACGGACAACTGTGTTTGAATATTGTAGTAGTAACAATAAATGTTGCATTTAGTCAGCAGTTAGTTTTGTAATTAGTGAAGTATGCAGCAATAATATGCACAGTACTATAGTAAGCTAAAATAAACAGCCAACCATTAGTTTCAATTTGACTTCTCATTGCCTTCTTATTGGATTGCTTTATTCGTAAGTCCCCTCTCACAGAGAAGTACAGGATCTGACCCTTAATAACACATTCAGAGCCCATCAAAACAATAGCTTTGGTCTGTGCTTGTACATAATAAACTAAGGATAGTAATTAATATTTCAGTGAGTATTCAGTATGTATCTAATGGTGTGCCATTCAGCATCAGTAACCTATGAGATGTTAACACACCCTCAGAGGTACTCTTGCAGAATACAAAAGTATGTTCTTTTTTACAGGGAGGGAAAGCTCTCAGCTCCTCATTTAACAGACTTTGGAAGGCTGACAGCACTCCAAACTTCTCTCCCACATTTTCCAGCGTGGAAAATCTTCCCTGAAGGGCTGAGGTTGCAGCATCAACAGCAGCATTGAAAAATGTCACCGCCAGCTTCTTCAGGGCATCACTCAAAGGCTCATGAAATGATTCGCATGAAAAGTGCTGCTTTGTGGACCTCGGCCTCTACATACATACCCTCGCAAATATCCTTGGCTGTGTAGTCATAAAGCCTGTTGCCCTGTAGTTGCTGAGACCTTCCTCTGTCTTTCTGAGAAGACTGACTGCAACATCCACATGAATACTGGGAAGACTGCATCAGTTTGCTCACATGTTGGATCTGGCTCAAGATGTCATACCACACCACTGTACAGATGCTGAAGCGGTATGATCCCATCTCCTCTGACAAGGACCGGGCCTCAATCTTTATCACAGGGTCTTTGGTTTGATCCCTCACCTCAATCAGTGCCTTGCTCACCGCTGCTCAACACTCTTAACTTTACTCTCCCACCTTGTCTCAGTTCACATCTTCAAAGTGATGTCCACATGTTTTTTTCAGGATGGCCCATCGCTGTGTGGAAGCTGAGAACAGGGTGTACAGTTTGTGTAAGATGCCAAAGTAACCTGTGGCATCGACAGAACTTTCAGCAGCATCAGCCACAACCAGGTTCAATGTGTGAGCCCCACATGGCACAAATAGAGCTCTTGGATTCATTTCCAGGAGTCTGGCTTGGACATCTTTGTTTTTGCCTCTCATGTTGGCCTCATTATCATAAGACTGTCCTCTGCAGTCCTCAAAAGGAATTTTTAGCTCCTCTAATCTTTCGAGAATCAGGGATGCCAAATTTTGGCCCGTGGACTCCTCTGCCTCCAAATACCCCATAAAATGTTCCTTTATGTGGGGCTCCTCCTTCAGTGACACAATTGTAATCACAACTGGCAACTGTTCAGTGTGGCTGACATCAGGAGTGCAATCTAGAATGATAGAGAAGAATTTTGCCAGCGTGATGTCACTCACCATTATTGAAATGACCTTGCTGCTCAACTAATCAATGAGTTCATTCTCTATTTGGTGGCCAACGTAGCTGGTGTGACTCAAGGTCCCCTTTCGGACACGGTTAAGGTGCTCTTTCATGACTGGATCAAACTGTGCCATCGGTTCAACCTCTTTGAGGAAATTTCCATTTGATGGAGAGTACAGTATTTCTGTGTGTCCCCTTAGTGCCAGATTTCTAATTGCCAGAGACTGCACAATAGCAGTCAGATGTGTCAACGCCTCTCCCCATCTTTTCCTCTCAGCCTCCATAAGCGCCATCTCATGCTTATCAATTGTTTCCCCTTATTTGATCCTCATTTCCACGTTTTCGTGCAGTTTTGGTGTTCTGGACTGCTGTCATGTGAAGTCAGCAAAGAACTTACATGTTTCCAGTCTGTCAGTCCTGAGTTTGCTAAATTAATTTTGTTCTTAGAAAAATAGTTTGCAGCAGAAGCAGAAGAGGCTTTTGTTTCTTTCAGAATACACCAACCAACTTCTACGGATTTTTTCACCACTCACCAAGGTCTATCTGAGATACTGGTGGTGGCAACTTCTTCCATCACTCTCATTCCTTGGGAAAACAAAGTTAGGTGGTACCTCACTTGGTCCTCTGCAAGCCAGTTGTGTCCGAATTCTGTCAGTCAGACCTGAAGGCCAGTCAGCAGGGTCTGTAGACAGTGGTTCACCCTCAGCAACAGGATTTGGTGGGGATGCTGCTAGAGGCATTTCTAATGGAGAGTACATGGACATTAGTTTACACACGTTATTCACAGAATTTATAGTGGTGGAACATCACACATACATAACCAGTAATAATAAAATCATCATTGTTACCTACAACATGGAAACGTAAAACTTTGCAAAAGGGGAATTATTTATTTTGTTTATCTTATGCAGGGATGTACACATAAACACATGTGTGTGTACCCACACACACACACACACACACACACACACACACACACATGTGTGCGTGCACACAAACACACCTGAAGAATCCTGCTGGGGAGAAGTGGAAGCAAATCGGTCTTCATCCTCATCCTCAGGCTCAGATAACATTTGTGAAGACACCTGTGTGGCTGAAGAGGTAGATGGCTCCTCATCCTGGCCATTGCCAGAGGGTGCTCCAAAATATTTCAGAAGTGCCCCGAAATACAGTATATGAGTCTGACAACCTAAATAAATTTGTTGCACAATTAAATATATATGTTATTATGCACAATTTATCAAACTTTCAAAATAGGAGCCAAATGGACCATATAATTTCCTTGGCTAATTCTAGGCATAAGACACCCCAAAAGACTCAATATATCACAAAAGATACAAAATATCAGCATAATATAGACGTCTTTTAAGTAAGCGTACAGCATTGGAAATTCCCCTAACTGAGCTCAGGATCTAGACAATACAATCACAGAAAACCTTTATTTGATGTCACCTCAATGAAAGTAAACCAAATCAATAATGTGCTAATTAGGTTGTAATCGTTTTACTGCAGGCTACACACATTATCATGATGAAACTGTGTGAAATTATGTTATGTAAGCTAGTTGGACAGAAAACAGAATATTGTCGCCCTATGCGTAATAGCATAGCAAGCAACATAGCAACATAGGCTAACAAACAGAAGTGTTATACTAGCCTATTTCATTACATGCATAATATTATGCTCATAAAGAGATGACATAGCTGCATGCCTTTTATGGCACCTCTGCATGCCAAGATGCTGCCCTGGACACCTGCCCATGTCGCCCATACCTAAATCCGCCACTGCCCGTATGTGAACAAAGGATTGCAGTTTCTATATGTGCTTGTCCACAAACAATACCCCACACTGGAACAGTGACTCTGCCTCTGTTTTTCCTGAAGTGCAGAAAGCTGTAGGGATGAACTGTGGCCTGGGTTCAGTGAAGACGTAGTATGGTTTGTCCTTAACATTCAGTAACACAATTAAATGGGAGTTTTGGTACACAAAGTCATGATTTCGACTGTTTGCTGAAATGTGCAATAAAGTTGTCTATGCAATTGAAAAAGAAAGACTTCTTCAAACTCATTCCATACAAAAAGCTAATATCCATTTAGTTTGCATTCAGCCCTATGCTGTATCCATAATTCAGACCAAATTAATTTAAATGAATGAAACCATTTACATAACATAAACAGCAATTTTTTTATGTTTGTTACAACAATGTGTTCCTCTGCAGTTTTAGGAAATTAAAATTCCCCTCATTAATGAATTGGTCTGATAATATGAATCTTAGCAAAGGCACTTATGACCAGAGTCTTAGGGTACGGTAACAATAAAAATAAATTAATTGATTTTCCAAGATGTATATCCTATAAATGTGTATGTCATCAAATATATTACCTTCCTTCAGATAACAATGTGCCACATGCCCACTTTAACTACAAGAAATGTATTAAGACCTTGTATTGCATCCAAAACTTTCCATATCTAAGCCGCACAGATGTAAGTACTCTCTGTGGTTTGGAAAGTAATTAGGTTTGAAAGGCTGAATGAGCAGATCACAAAATAAGATGGAAAGAATCATTTCTGTGACTTGAATAATTTTCTGTGCAAGTGTGTATTTTCATATCGAGGACTATAATGGATGTTTGTGCTGGTGGTCCTATGGATTCCCATAATTGTGCCAAATAATGTGAATTCATTTGTAACTACCGTGACCTCTAGCAGCGGGAAAGTGCACTAGAGATACTTTCTAACTCCCACATGAGTCTGAACTAAGACTCTGAGGAGGGGCAGTGGAAGGCTGAAAGCCTTTTATGCTAGTGCCTCTTTAGTTTTCAGCTTTGGAGACAATCAGTTTTTTTGCAGCTACCATGCATGTACTTGACAAAAATATGTTGAAAGAAAATTTAACTTTCCGTCTTGTACTTATGCCTTTTTCCTCTCATTATAATCACATCTCCTGTGCACACAACAAAATAAAGGAGCATGTCAATATCTACTCCAAGCACTTGAGCATCAGAGACAGGCAAATTTGTTGTAATTTTTCTTCATAGTAATTATTTGTAAATATTTCTGTTTTTTTGCTTTAGCTAGGTAACTATTCAATAACCATATTGACTTTCACATTAGGGCAATTTCATAGTTAATTTTGGTAACACATGACTTACTTAACTGAAATAAAATAAGCTAGCTGTACACCTTCTGTTCAGCTTAGCTTATTTATAAATGAAACCGTAGTTAGAACAGGAGAAAAATGTATGGAAAATCAATATGGCATTCCCGGAGCAATAGGCAATCTCTGAAGCGCTGATTTACAGTACTACTGAACTGAAGCCATTATCTGACTGACTCAGCAAGGAAAACAGAAACAGTTATTCAAAGTTACTCATTAGTTCTGCAAGAGCTGTTTTCAGAGGCCATTTTGAAAAAGATGAAATCAAGCCAAAGCTGCATTATCGGCAAACACACCAAGGCACTTCAAAGTTCACGTTTGATTGGTTGAGCAGCACCTGGCGATAAACACATTTATCTGCAAATGAATTTCTGTGAAATTGATATGAAATTGGCGACATGTACTTCCGTTTACCACTCAACGTTAACTAGATGCATGACACTGAAATATCATTCTGATATGGGTGGAACTAACACAGGCTGCACTGCCGCTTTTGAGACTCGTGAAATATGACTCTTTATTTATCCCTTTTTATTTTGGCCATTATTGTAATTGGATGACATGAAATTGTTATATGACAAAAAAATGACAAATGTTCATAGCTGACAGGGCATTTTGGAACTGACTAAAGAAATATCTGTTAAAGAAGCATCTGTTCAATGATCAGGTTCTGTACTCCCTCCCTTAAAAAAGTCAGGTGCCAAACATGGCAGACACACTGATATGGCCTTTTAAAATGAACGATCACAGTTGAAATATCAAAGCAAATGAGACAGGTGACTCGGGGTGAAGTTATTACATGGCCAATATTGCCAGACAGTACTGAAATTCAGGTTTCTCACAATGTTCAACATGTTTAATTCATTTCACCATGTCATTTCAAATACGGATTTTGTTAAGGTTCTTTACAGTGACTAATGCAAAAACAGCATAGTGTCAGTACCACAGTTACGCATAATCCCTTGAACCAGAAAGTTCAGATATCTTCAGCATTCTGTATGTGTTTAATGAGGTAGGGAAACAAGACCAGATTGCACAATTAAAAATCCAGGTCTGTCTCCTTGCCAATGTCTTCTGACTCAGCAAGCGGTAAGCATCAAAATGAATGGTAGTTAATTCAGAGGGCTGCTCCTATTCTTTTATTTCCTAACACTGGGCAATTTACTATATTCACAAAATAATTAAATTTGCCCGCGTAGCTGAAATGTGAACACAGCATTTTCCAGCACAAGAATACAAAGCCACCAGGTCACAACAGCCAAGGTGATTTATTGAAATGCACTATGATCAATCATATTTGTGATGCTGGAAAACTACTGGAAATACAATGCAGCAGAACATACAGCATACGGTAAAACATGTAGCTGTTTCTGTTGTCAAAATAAATCACCATCTGATGTGAAGTAATTGAATTTACTACTGAGCAAGAAGTTAGAGGGGGAAAAGCAACGACAGACTGGAAAGAATTATAGCGAGATTGGCGGATGGCAGGTTAACTCAGGGCCCAACACAGATAAATGAACCTCTGTGTCTAAGAGCTGCATTTCGGTCTACATTTATGTGGGAATTATGACTATTTCTCCAAAGTAATATGCTGTAATAACTGGGAAGAAATTGTTTGAATGACATTCTTGCTTTTGTTTCTTTTTTCTTTATTTTATTTTTTTTTTCAGAATTTCAAAGGGAAAAAGCAAAGGACATTGAAATATTCATTCTGATCCATTTAAGCTGACAGATTTCAAATGTTACATTATCACCCTTTCAGATGCTATTAAGGAATGTGGTGATGAGAAATTGTTAGGCGCCTGTATAACTTTTGTTGAATATGTAGTTTTTCATAAATTCCATTACCAAATTGTACATGTATATCCACTGCATAAAGCACTTATAGTATATAGGTATAGATAGTGCCATGGAAAGTCCAAGAGTCATCACTTCTGAAACCCGTTCATGAACTTCAGACTGCTAACTTCTGCATCACTTATCAATGGAGCACAGTTTGGATAGCCCAGTGGAGGATAGCAGGGAACTGGAATGCCAAACCTCCCCTCCCTTTCCTTTCTGTGAGGGGCATTGGTGCTATGGTTTTATATGTGGGGTACACTGCACAGATAGAGAGCATATAAAGTGGACTCTGAATTGGGCATTAAGCACATGACTGGGTTTGTACACTGAGGCCAGACGGACACCTGGGACTTGTGTTTAGTATATAGCACACAGCCTTTGCAAGACTTGATCAGAAGCCCCCCAGTCAGGCACCTGGATCCTTTATCCTGATATGTATGTTTCCTGTGTATTTTTACCTAAAAAGGAAGATACTAAAAACACAACCTGTGATCCATTTCAAACTTAACTGCCAAGAGAAGTTAAATTTCTGTGCAGTCTTGCCAATCTAACTGTTTGCTGTGTAAAATTGTACTCTTCTGGTCATGTGCCATACGTCGTACTGCACAGCACCTGGCATCCGTCAAGTGCTTAGTTCTGAAGACTGGTAAGAGTCTGTCTTTCATTATGAGATCATTCAGTCTCATTTCTTGTATCAGCCCAATTGGTATTTGTTTTCCCTTCAGTAATACAACCTTGGCATGAACTACTCTTGACAGGTCTAGCCATTCATTCCTTCTGAGAAATCAGAAAACATTCAAGAGCTTTCCAGTCTTATAATATACATTGTTAGGGGCACTGTGAGAAAAGGATATTCTGACAGAGAGAACATTGTTTCACCTGTAGCATGGCACAATGAAAATACGTTTCTCCCTGAAGAAGTACCAAATGTGCTTACACAACTGAATTGTCATCAGTTGAATGTGGGAGAAATTAGTGTTAACAACATTGTGCCATTGGACAGTACTTTAAGCAAAAGGAAACATTGACAGGTAGCAAATTATAACTAAAACAGAAATGCAGAATAATGAGCTGAATGTTCAAGACACATGTCTAGGATAACAACATCACTTAATATCACCAATGGAAAAATGATTATCCATGCTTTTTTCTTTTAGATTAGACTGCTATAATGTGTTTCTGACAGTTACAGTATAATGTATCAGTCTTTGAAACAGCTATACTGTGTTCAGAACAGCTCTGCACCATTTTGTTAGGAAAACTAACACATTTTTTCACGTATTACCAGCTCCTGCATCTGTAAAATACAGAATAGATTTTGAAATGTAAATGGGACTTTCCCTAAATACCTTCACAACATTCTGTCTCTCCAAGGACATTTACATTCTTGTAATCTAATATTGAAAAATGCAGGGCTTCTCATCATTTATAGGAGCAGACTCAGAACAATGGGGCATTGTCTTGCATTGGCCCATGTCTGTGGAATGCCCTCTCTGATCATTTAAAATGTTTTGGATCCCCTGTCATCTTTTCTGGTCTTTCTTGGCATCAAGCTGGCAATTGTCCGCTGTTGCAGTATTTAAATCAAGACTAAGAACATATCTCTTCAGCCTCTTGCAAGCTGTAATAATGGCTGTGTGTGCCAAGGAGAATCTGTGACAACAACCTGGAAAGGTGCCGTGATCTTATTAAAATGGCAGGTAGCCAGAGAGGCCCTATGCCTAATCCCTGATAATGTCTGTCTTGCTCATGGCCAGAATCAAGAGTGGTCCCTGGTGAGGTCTTCTGGTTTTATAGAAAGAAATTACCGACAGGATTAGTGAGTTTTCTGACACCATTCACAACACTAGCCACAATGACATTCAGTTACATCTGGTATAAACGGTTCACCTTTTGCAAATGTCATTTCTGATGCACATGTTTCTTTTCCCCTTGAGTGTCACTGTTCTGGTGCCCCATCTTGCTTGAGCACCAAAGGCCAAACTTTGTAATACTTACCACTCTGCCACTAAAACATCCTACAGGCTCTGGTCAATAAGGATATGTCTGACCACCCAAAACATCACCCGGAAATGACAGGATGTGCACTGGGTCACTTGTGAATACTAGAATGATCTATTCAGACCAATGTTTCAAGTACTACTGGCAACTTATTGTCCATGTTAAAATGATTATTTCTGCTTTGAAAGACAGATAATATAATGATTTCTTAGCATGTTTTCCTTCCTAGTTACTGCTGAAGTTTCCTTAATTCTGTAAACTACAACACTTTGAAGCAAGATAAGCCTCTCAAGTTTAACATTATTTTCCTTCATAGGGGAATTGGGAACTTTTTTCTCATTATTAGTTAATTGACACAACTGAGAGGGTTTTGTTTTTCTTTTCCTCTTGAGAGTAAATCTAAAGATCTCATCAAGACATCTCTTTGTTGACAAACCACCATGGCTAAAAAATAGTTGTTGTTTTTTTAAACAATTATAAGGCTATGATTTGTTCTTTTCTTTATTGTGACATTTTCACCATAATATTTGTTTTCTCTGTGATAATTTAAGAGCACTTTAAAACTGAATTTATATATTTAATATCTGCACATGGTTTAATCAAATCTCATTACTGAAACATGTTTTGATAATTATATTGTAACAGTAGTAGTTGTAATCTATATGAAAAGTACAATTGGTTGAACCTGGTTGAATTGGTTGAATCACTCTGCATCAATATCTTTCATTTTAAAGTTTTGCTTATGCTAGTCCTATTTAATTTTCAAATTTTAATTAATAATCTGGAGACCACTTCATCAGAATTTACAACCAGGCAGATATTTTGTTATTTAAATGTGTCATATCAATTCATACAATTTATTAGCATATTCTTGATATTCATGGCATTTGCGAAATAAGATTTAAAATTAGCATGAAATAGTTTCTGATATGAAATTATCATCATCCATCATATCTGTCATTCCTTTTAGTTGAGTTTCAGTGACCTCACAAAACCAAGACATTGTCAAAAGAATTATGGCTCCAGTTAGTCATATTATAATTAGAAAAAAATGGAGTACACAAGTCTACAGACTATTTTATTCCCAGTCTCCATATTTTGCAGGACATTTCTTTCCAAACTTACATAACTCTTACCAAAAAATATTATTATTAAATCCCAAATAAATCTTTGTGCAGCAGCCTAGTGTAAACTCTGTAGTGATTTTACTGCTTGGAAAGATATGGATCAGTACAGTTTATGTCTGAACCTACTGAGGTTTTTGCAAGCCACTCTCCATGGATGTGAAAATGGAGTCTGCAGTGTCACTTGCATAACTGACTTTAATGTAGAAATCTGAGTTGTCTCATTTTCATTTTTCAACCTTTTATACTATTCATCTGGATGGAAACATACTGTACCATTTTTAGGGAAATCCTATCTTAACGTGGCATGGACGAATCTTAACTAATGGACGTGTTGCAAATAGAAAGGTGTATCAGTACTTTTACTCTATACCAACAATTGGCAAGACACATGTGTTTTATGTGGGTGTGAATAAAACACAATGGAACAAAAATGAAGTGGAAATGAAATGTAACTTCATAACAAGGTGATGCTATTTATGTCACAAACATGGTTTATGCTGACAGTAAGTTACCATTTCATCTTTCTTACAGCACAGTCTGCATTAGTGTCAAGTTGTTTATAGGATTGCACAGAATAAACACATGAGAAAATGTCTCTGAATAATCTGTCAAAACATTTTTAACATAACATAATTGTTCAACCAATGCAAGTGATTACAGGTTAAACAGATACTGATGGCGATTAAGAAGGGATCTCTGATTGTACATTGTGGGACAATTCATGACATAATGATCAGTCATGCAGATACCCCCCCCCCCCCCCCCCCCCAGTGCCTAAGGGATATGAACCACCACTTGTGGTTTTAGAATAAATTACTAGTATTTGTCTTTGTGTAAATGGGATGACCTACATCTGATGGAAAATGCAATACAAATTGCATGTAGGGAAATTATCTTGAGGAGTCTTGAGGAGATGGTAGAAGCAGATGACAGTGTAAAGTGCATCTGGAGCAAAGCCCTGCAGGGAAACCTTGGAAAGATGACAAAATGCATCATCTTATTATGTTCATTCTGCAAAATGCCTCCGAAAACTGCCAAAAAGGTGCCAAGCTGTGTTGAGTGTGGCATACTTTTTTTTTCCAACTCCTTTCTTAGGACTACTCAAGGTTAGTGAATGTGAAAATTGAGCAGAGCTTTATCGAATGAAATTATACAGTGAAAAAATATGGATATTTCATTGACATAGACTTGTATTAACTTAGGTAGGAGACAACAGCAAAAGGCAATGCAGCATAACTTCTTTGAATTTCCAGTATCGCATGAACTGGGATTTCCTTTTCTTTCAATAATTCTACACTAAGATTTTGTGTTCTTGATCTCCACTGTTGTATTTTACTGTGTGTCTTTAAATTAGTTTATATTTCTTTGTGTCAGAGAGAATTAGTCAAATTTCATGGCTTATGTATTCCAGTAAAGCTAAGATGGAGGTTTTAATACTGCCTTAAAAAGGCTGGATGGGTTGGGATATTGCTTTTGTCAGAAAACATTCAACAGTGAACTAAAATGGAACTTGGCTGAGACATCCCTGAGGTTTACTGTGCCTTTCTTAATGGTATATTGTCATTACCATTAAGAAGGGGAACAAAATAATGCAGAGCGGATTGGAGAGATGGATGCTGAAGACGCATGGCAGGAGATTCATTGTCTGAAACTGTTAGTCACACACATCTGAAACGGGCGCAGATGGGTGGATTGACCCAGCCTCTGCAGCACAATGCAGGAACATTTTGTGGTGTGTTTCCTTTGCCGTTGCCAGAGTTCATTTTTGTTAACAAAATGAAGTCGTGTCACTTTTTTCACATCTCTACCGAAATGACTGCTTCACCTATTCAAAAGAGCTCATAAAACTCTTCATAACTTCTACTATCAATACAGTAGAGGACAGAATTATTTCAAACAAGCGCATGGTTTTCTGTTTTATTTTACCTGTTAAACAAGTGTATGCTGATTCATGTGTCTATATTTCCTCCTCAAATAAGATAGTTATATCTCTTCGGCTGTGAAATGTTGTACATGAATGGCACAGCAGAAGCTATTAATAATGTCTAAATTTACTCTAATTGCAATGCATGTCATCCTTAACATTGAGCAACAAATTTGAGTGTGACTTTCCTGTAACTTACATACACCACATTTTATTTCAGTGGTTGCTAAGCTAAAGCAAATATATTTTGGAAAAACTAAAACTTTACACATGGTAAGATAACAGTGTAGCTAGACTGAGTTATTAATCCTGTTATTAGTGTTAAAAAGAGTGTGCAGTGTGCCAGAATCTATGAGGTGTTTAACAGAAAGAATTGATGACATTGTGCATCCTGAAGTTATGGTTATGAGGTAAAACCCTATAGACCAACGTCAGTGACCACTGGTTTGAGTCCTGAGCTGGTAATACGTTCAATTCCCAGTTCCCTGGTCTCGAAGTTCACAGTAGCTGATTTTGCAGTAACTCTCTTTTAATGTGTGTCATGAATTTCAAGAATGGTAGTATGAGTGTTAAGCTATAGAATTGTCTAAAAGGGCAATGAATATATAGTATACCTTGTTGGGAGTGTAAGTTTTTTTTTTTTCCAGAACATTTTAAAACTGATTATTTGCGAGACACAAAACAATGTACAAGGACAGCTTGCTGGTGCCTGGAGGATAGACATTTGCTCACTTTGTAATGTTTAGGGGTGACTTAACAGAGCTAACAATTAAAAGAAGTTATTTAAAACAAATGATAACCTGGAAAGATGCCCGTGTTTATTCCATTTTAATTCATCCTGTAGTGCCAAATAATGCAAGGTTTCTGGCATGTTATTCTGCTAGCAGAGGCACCACAGCTGGTAGGCTCAGTTCAAACCCATCTTTGGCAGGAGTTCCCCTGATAACACAGGGAGCTTCCAGTGTTTCTCACAGTGTTGCTCAAGCACTGAGGATTTGGTGCCTCACACAGAACTGCTCACAATTTATCGCAATTGGCACCACGGCCTGCAGAGTGTAGCTCATTGAAATATCCTTAGCTAGCAATATACCTGCATTTATCTATTGCCTCAGTTGTAAATTATTGTGACAAATCAAGGCCTTTGATTTCGTTTGATTTCACTGACTGATGGCATGTTTGGATGGTGTGTTGCGGTATGCTGCATATTGAGTGCTAATGCTGTTACATGCCCTCCAGGGTGAGAGTGGGAAAGAGAGGAGTAGTCATCAGAAAAGAGAATCAGTAGCAACAAAAGAGAGTGAGCTAGGGAGACATTTGTTTGCTCCGTTGTCACTGGAAAAGTGGTTCAGTCATACAATACTTGCACCGGTTTTTTCATCTGTATCAGAATTCTAGTCTCTGTATGTGTGACACTGGTGCAGTTCTTTTGGCTAGATTATTTTGGTTCCACAGCATTAAAAACCTACTGACCACCACTGACACTTTGTAAAGTCACTCACGGTTCACATGTTGTACTGAATACTGTAGAGGCTGTGTCATTGTAAAGTTAAGTCCTAATGCAGTTAAAATGATAGCATTATATGTACATGTGTCCTTAAGTACACTGACCTGAAGACACCAGAGAAGAGTAGCTAGTGGTGCCACATGTGAATGGGTTTATGTTTATTATTCAATGGCGTTGGGAAAGAGGGGGTTGCTGGTAGAAGGACAGAGCCAGATGGAGTCCATAACACTGGAACTTTGAGGTCTCTCTTTCACACGCATTCTCTTTCAGAGAATGGCTGCCAGGATTCTAGTTATTTTTTGTGTAATTCACAGCCCTCAAACTCCAAGAATTATTGTAGCAAAGTAAATAACTGAGACTATGGCAGACACACCTGAGTAACACCATATCAATGTGTTCTATCATTCTACCACATGCTTGACTTGTATTATCATGTATCAAAGGGCTGCTGAGGCTGGATACAGAATTCCAGATCAGAAAATTGCCATTATCCTCACTGCAGCACATTTGGATCTGCTATTTGTCTGTATTGTTGTTGATGTTGATGTTCAAGAGTGGAGGAAGCAAAGTTTCAAAAAAAGTAAACTTTTGTTGCATCTTTCTCATCTCTTCTGGCATTAAAAGTTTGGAGTTTTACTGTATGTTTTATAAAAAGAAGAAAAGTACAATAATATCAATCACTCTCAAAGACCTCACAGTGGCTCATTTTCATGCAGCCGGGAAGCAGCGAAGAGTTTTATCTTTCATTTAATATTACCCTGAGTCCTGATCTGATGTGCGCGAGTGTTCTCCCAGCGGTAAATATTCACTCTGTGGGCCTGCCAGAAGCCAGAGATAGAATTGTTCCCATCCTTCTGAGAATCACATTATGAGATCTGCATAAGTTCTTACTCTCTCAGTATTCCAGAAATGCTTATTGTCAGTCATACGGGCAATGTTGTGCTCAGAGAAATACAGGCGGTTCCAAGGACATTCTGAAGAACAAAATGCTTACTCTTACAAGAAAGATGTAGCTTTGAGTGTTTCTGAAGATTTAGAATGCCAGGCGTATGATTTTGCAAATGCATGACATGACAAGTGCCTGTGCAATCCGAATATTTCATTTTTCATTGAACATGTTATTGTTGTGAAAATGGAGTTTAGATATTCAGCAAAGTCTATCATTTTGACTTAGACATAGGTAGAAGCTAGATGTAGATTAAATCGACCACAAAATCACAATGGCAGTATTAACTTAATCTGGAAAAATATTTGGGAAACCTAGAGTATCACAGGGGTTGGATACATGATTCTCATCACAGTATGTGTGATTAATCTGTTTGACTTCAAATTAAACTGTTCAATAAGCACCGGGCACACCGCAAAAGTATGAACTTATTGTCCATCTTTTCAGCATGACCGGAATTCAGGGTAGTTTACTCTGCAAAAAGCTTCCAGTTGAAATGTGTTTGTTAATAATTGGTTATGCAAGGGTTATAAAAAGCCACAAAGGGATGAATAATTAAATCAAAAAGAGGATGTGATAAATTATTTAGAATTTTATTGCATTTGTAACTTTCAAAAGGGAAATCAATCTTCTTATGCTTAAACTAAATATATTGTACCTGACAGCACAGTTGTAATAATATGCAGTAATACATTTACATTATATTTACATTTATTCATTTGGCAGATGCTTTTATCCAGAGCGACTTACAAGGGAGGCCATACATGGAGTCGCAATATTAGTCGTGCTGCATGACCAAGTTTCAATAGTTGGCGAGACAAGGTACAAGCTAGCTGGTAGAGACACAAGTGCATTAAACTGTTAATTTTTTAGTGGAAAACAGTTTAGGACATAGAAATTGCTTTAGGTGGTAGTGATTCAGGTGGTCAGGTGAGAGCGGAAGAGTTGTGTCTTCAGATGTTTCTTAAGAATAGTGAGGGATTCGGCAGAACGGATGACGTGTGGAAAAGTCATTCTACCATCAGGGGACAGCGGCAGAGAAAGTTCTGGATAGTGATAGTCACAGAAGAGACTGAAACTAACACATAAAATAATTGCAAATACTTCTGGATACAGTCAAATCAGAAGATCCCCAGTGTGTGAAGTGAAGTGTGTGACTTTCAGACTTTAGCTTGCTCATTCATGATTTCAAACATTATTTCCTCAGCGGTGTTGAACAAGATAAAATTTCATGCATGAAGGCTTGACACAACACAAAAATGTAGAGGTTACAGTGTGCTGTAGTGGTTACATGATGCTTGTGAGTTCCATTCTCAGTTTGGTGGTTGTACCCTTGAGCAAGGCACTTAACTTTAACTACAGCAAAGATTAATTTGTATAAACTCTGTAAGTCACCCTCGATAATTGTGTCTGCCAAGGAAATAAATAGAGAATGACATTAGTCTGACTTGGAGGTGAATCACACAAAGTCTGTCGCAGAATTGGCTAACATTTTAAATTTTGTAAAAACAAACGAACAAAAATACCAAAAAAAAAAAAAAAAAAAAACAATACAGGGTGACTTGAACCGGCATGACAAAGTCTGAACAGATATTAAGTGTCTCAGGCAATGCTGTAACATCAAATTTTAAGTGACTTTTCCAACTTAAAATATACGGACACTGCACTTTGCTGTAAGGTTGTCATCTTGCCATAGGTTACACAGAGCCTCTGGATAAAGTGTGAAAACAGCACTTCTAAAGATCTTATTTTATTATTGCCTTCTACAGAGGCAGGGAATGAAATATCAACAAATATGAGGGTAGATCTGTCTGACTTGTACTGAGTGCATGCTGGGAAAGGTCATAAAAGATTCATTTGTGTGATAACATTATCATAAACAATGCTGTCTTCTCCTGCTGATCTGATCATCACTTAAGATTTTATGAAAATGAAGCAATCATCTTATGACATGCAAATCCTCTGACTGGATGCAAAATTAGTGTCAGATGTGTGGTAGTATTTATAAATGGAGCCAAACTGTGATTAATGACTCATCAGTGGACCCCATAGCTAACAAGAGTGTTGCAAGAGATACTTTTTCATCATCCACACCAGGCAGCCAACCATATCAGTCTCATTCACCAACTATCAAACTGAACTCCCAACCCTCATGTTATGAAGTAAATTCATGTGACGCTTTAGTTTTCTTACAGTCATTCAAATATTAAAGAAATAAGAGCAGCCATCCAAGACATTTATAGGAGTCATCTCTCAATAGTGTGTGAACAATGTTATATATAATCTTTACTGTAAATAAAGCATAGTGGTTGGTGCTGTATCATCATTTATGATAGTAAATTAATTACAGCATTGATATCATTCTGCAAATGCTTAATCAGTGCTTGTAGCTACTCTCTTGAAGTGATGTCATGTTTTAGAGCAGTCTTTGTATGATCACCTTTCACACTTCTCTGGGATACATAATGTTTGGAGAAAGCAGGATTGATGCTGTTAGCTGTCTCCCTCCATGCTGATCTTTATGTCCAGAGCTGTATGGATTAGACTTAACTCTCTGAAGTCTGAGGGCACTTTCAGACACTCTGATGATTTTGGCATGCTCTGATATTGTTGTCAATTTGAAGAAATGTGGATTTTATATATTTGTTTGCTCCTCTACCAACTCTGCTAGTAGTAGGCTTTGCTTTTAAATCTAGATGGGCTTCATTTTTGTGGACAATCCGTATACCCATCTTTAAAGAGGGCTTGTGATGTGTGATGTCTGACTTCTATGTGAATGTATAAATAAGTGGCAATTGTGCAGCATGAATCATTAAGCGAACAATCTCCACACAATCTGCACACAGTACAGCTTTCAAGAGTTCCCTATATTGTACTCTGGATATGGAGTGGCTGTCTTTCTCATGCTCCTGAGTGTCATGTCTCATCAGAATTGAATGCTATCTGCACACAGAAAGCTGTCTGGTGCCAAGGAAATCAAATGCCGCATATAAGGATGAAAACAAGTAACTTCCCATAACATCTTCATAATGTATGATGCTGGAAAGCTGGGCGTGACAAGCAGTGTCACAAGTAGTTTCATCTATATGCTGTATAAAACAGCACCATTGCAAAATTGAGGCACTAGATCATTCTGGGTTGTTTTTGATAATGCACTCAAAGACTCAAAATGGCCATCCTTTCTTTGCCATCATAGTACTCTCTAACAGCCAATGCCTGTCACTCCATCAAAGGGGATGCACCGACTAAACCAATGCACCAATTTCAGAACCCTCCTTTTCCTCACCATTGTGTGACACATTGCCACTTTTATGAGCACCTTCGTCCACTGTATGCTCACCCCATATCCTGCTATGTAACCTTGGACAAGCACTTCCACTAACTTGCTCTTTCAAATTCTTATGCCTTTTGTAAGCTTTGTCAAATTTCAAACCCTGTTCTTGACCATGTCAGCAGACTGGGCCAGCAATAATGATATATTCTCTTGCTAACCATGCGACCAGTAAGCCACTCCATCTCCTTATACCAGAAGGACGGAAAGACCAATTTCTACACCTCAGCTTTTCAACCAAATAAATAGTAGTTTTTGGGTCTACACTCAGATGTAATGGAATTTTTCATCACAACTAATGGATTCAAAAATACTTAATTAATCTTTATTAATATTTATATGCCTGAGAATAAAAGAACAGGACAAGTGGAGGGGAGAGTATGAATACATTTCTAGCACCAACAAAAAAGAAATGTTTCTGTATCAAGGTGTCCATTTTGATACAAAACAGATACTTGCAATCTTCATTATTCTTATGGGTGGCTCTGATGAGACCAAGTGTTTCATTCCTGATTGCGTTTAATACTCAGTTGCATTTATTGAGTGTGAAGCTTCGAGGATTTCAGTCTTTATGAGCACGAACAATCACAAAAGAGAAAAAAGAGCAATCCTTGTTTTGTAATGTCGAATATGTGTTATTGCAACTGCCGCAGAACACAAAGAACTGGATCCAGGATGCAGGCTTGAAATTTTTGTATGTTATTGTCCAGTCACAGGTTTCAGAAGCAACAATAGCAATGGAGGATTTTTTTTTCTTCCCGCAAACTTTGCCAGATACTCCTAAAAGTCAGGCTTAATCCATTTTATGAAGCAGGTTCAGACTCTAGCCGACTAAGTCACAACATATTACTTCACCCACATCTGCCTTGCTCAATGAAAACAGGCATTCCTTCCAGACGTGCCGTCACCACATTTGAAAGGAACTAATATTGGTGTACAGACTGTAGGAGGGGGGCTGTGAAAAGGTGATGTTTTTCACAAATTGACACAATCTATTGCATTTCCCAGATGATTAATTCAGACAATATTGCTTCACCTGTGAGGGTATAGTATTTTTCGCAGTTTACTAAATCCATGCATTGGGACTGTCACCTGTCACAAATGAGAATGACACAAACTGTCTGTGTCGAACTATGCTTTTCCCCAAGTGGCAGCTTCTTATATTCACTTGGGGATGCTGAGCATTGCAGCTAAATTGGTTATCAATTTTCTGCATTTATCTTCTTGCAAAAAAACTTGCTAGTTTGAACTTGTAAAATAGTAAAAAGAAAATGCGCTTTTAAGAACTCTCTGCATTTACAAAACATTACCTTGCCTTCCACACAATAGATAGATAGATAACATCATTGTTTTCAGAGATAATTTCAGTGGTATTTCATGCTGCCTTAGCATACAGCTGATATGCAAAGTGAAATTGTTAATTTACCAATAAAACATATTACCTCCTCTTTGTATTTCAGTTTTGTAGTGTGACTGCTGTTCCAATATCTAGTATCTTAACTTAACTTAAATCATTTCCAATTATGCTGTTACAACCATTGTACCGCACATGTGGCCAAGCACAAAAGACAAATGGTAACATCTTCTGAAAGGCGATTATTTAACCAGCATATTAATATTTTAGCAACATCATGAGGTACTATTAATCTCTGTCACTCACAGGCAGCCAGAGAGGGATCTGGAGTATCAGTGAACTGGTCAGGTTTGAAGATGCCACTTTCCATGCGAGAAGTAGTTTCTCATCTGTCTCCTGATCACTCAGGCATGCCTAAAGGCTCTATTCCAGTCAAGCTGCACTTCTGTATGGGTGACATTTCAATTATACTGTGCTCCCAAGAACGCTTGACAACCAGGTGGCCAACTGCTGTCCGCCAACTGCTACACTCCCAACCCCCCTCCTCCCCATTGACACAATCATAGCGTGACTGGTGCCCTCCTGTGCAAATGGACTGTGTATGAATGAATCTTTCTGAATGTGATATGTTTACAACAGCAGTATCACTGGGGGGTTTATATTAAAGAGACATTTCAAGATTCAAATTCAAATTCCACTGTTGTGTTAGTACTGTTGCCCGTATTGTTATGTGAGTCTGCATTACACAAAGTAAAGAGGTTCCTATAATCAATATTAGCAATGTCAGTTATTGTGGAGTAGTTTAGATTTTCATGTTGGTTACCTCTAATTATGACACCAGAAAATGCATAATGTTCTTATACAAGGCAAATCTAATAATTTCCATCTCCAAGAGATGGAGACTTGTTATTACAGAAGAATGTATGTTAGATGGCTGATGAAGATTTGCACTACACTGAGACCACTGCAGTAAGCAAACTTAAAAAATTCTAAATTCATAATAGGTTTTTTTTTTTTTACCTTGGTCACAAAAGTTTGGTTTTGACAAATACTGTTTCATCTCTTACATGTATGAAGCAGTCGGGGGGATGATTACAGGAAGCAATAAAAACAGTGATCCATTTGCAATATATCAGTGTCATATTTGTTCCATTTACAGCTGTTTCTGTATTCAAGATATGACAAAGGTATTTCTTCAGGGGGCCTACCTCTGTATTTTTTGGCTACACCAAATGAAAGGAAATTTTTTTCATCATTCCTCCTCAGACTGACCTGCTATAGTCATTTCTTGAGATGCTCTTTTTGCAGTTGTGAACAAATTCATTTTGTGTATGATTGGATAAAAACATCTGTGTTTATATTTTGGCTTAGTCTGAGAACTTTTTTCACATGTGTCTTTGTGCCTTTGACCAGGTGGTATGTCGTCCATCCTGTTCAAGTACACCACTCAATAGATTTGTTTAGAGTGAACAAATAACTGCCTTCTTTGCATTAATAGACTTATCAAATTGGTTTCGAGTAAACTTGTGAAAAAATACCTAAGATGCAAATCCATTACAAATCAAAGCATCTTTGAAAATACCTCCACCTGCTCTGTTATTTATGAGATTATGGAGGTAACAGTTTCATGTTATCTCGGATTGGCAGAGCTGAAAACAAGTGTCATCTCAATACAGAGAAACCTAAACATTTGATCACAGCTATCTGCATTATCTTGTATTGAAAGATACAGTAAAATATTAGAATTTTAAAATACTGTAATAGGATTTCTGGCAAAGTTACTGCTGCAAAACTCAACTTGAAATAAAGACAGTGTACCTTTTAACGATTTGTCTTTATAGAAGTTAATGTGTTTCACACAAATGGCATGACTGATGGTTTGGATTTATAGACTTGTATTAACATGCAGTACATTCTTAACTCAATTTACACTTTTGGAACTACAGCTATTGAGTCGATTCTCTCTAAATAATTCTAACTGATGGAAAGCCTGAGAAGATGGGGGTATGCATTTAATTTCTCTTGTTATTCAGAAGAGACAGAAGAGACTTACTGTGCTTACAAATACCAACAGAGATCAAAGTACCCTTGTAAAGGACTATGGGAACATATGGCACATGCTTCATTTAAATGATGCATATTAAGGGTGTTTTAGCCCCCTGCACAGTTGCCCTCTGGGAGTGTTGTAGGAAAGCGAAGTCTAAATGATATTTTCATACAATCCTAACAGTCAAAGCATGTATTTAGTCTGCTGCCATTCAGTCTGAACTGAGTAAGCATAATGAAGTTCTGTTGCACCTAGGGTTGCCACCTGTCCCGGTTTTGCCGGGATTGTCCTTTATTTTGAGCGACTGTCCCGGAAAATTAATAATCTTTCCTGGGACATGAATTGTCCCGGCTTTTTGCGAAAATGTACTTCTAATTCAGAATTTCATAGTTTCGAATAAAACCTCATTTCTACTGCTATTCTGTTTTCTTCATGGTTATGTTTATACATCCAATCCTGTGACGGTAAACGGGTAAAAACGGGTAAAACACAGCAACGATTGGCCATGTCTATACTTTTATTTGATTGGTAGTGGAAATACGAAAGCTTACCTTGTTGCCTAGCAACTGCCCAGGATGTCGGTCTGCCGCGTGAATCCACATCCATGACCCCACCGTGAGTTCAGTTGCTAGCTCTCCCTTGCATATCCATTGCTTGCATTTCAATGGGGACCTGTGTTAAGGTCATTTTTGCAGAGCTAAACTAAAAGAAAAAGATTTCTGTACTTTAAAAACTCTAATTATAGATTTGTAATTATTGTTATTAAGCCATCAAATATAGAAGTGACAATGTAACAAGTGACCTGAATTCACTGTAGAAACTGACCTTCACTGGCTGGTCAGGACGGAACAATAAGCTGATCAATGATCAAAGGTGTACCAAGTTCAAATTCATTGATAACTAATTGCAAAAAATGTGAATGTACTGTTGCTATATGGAATTGGGTAGACAATCTGCCTGATCAAAGGTATAATCACTAGTATGGAGCAAAGTTGATTGCACTGAATTCTAGATGTGAGGATTTGGAGTTTGGAACAGCAGCAAAATATTGCAGCAGCCTTTGTTAAGTAAAGCGTTTTTCTTGAATTACTAGCACAAACCACCAATTGTGTAGTATTGTGTGTAAAATTCCAAGTATTGTACTTCACTCTGGATGAAGGTGCCTACTACACAAAAACAAACATTTGAATGACAAAATGCAAGAATGAGATGTAATATTCAACAGGGGCATGAAAGAAAAACTATCAACACGGTTTACAGCCTACACTGTTGCCTTTTACAACAGCAGAGGCACATTACAGACCTCTACTAAACATCCTTGCTTTGTGGACTGTGTGGATTTCTCGCAGCCATCACAGCTTACACAAACAGCTTCTGTCAGCTCATTTATCAGTGTTCCCTGGTTGTCCACTCCGACGCAATCACTATTTCTGGATCTTTGCCTCAAGGCAAATATATATGTCACCACGTATACCAAAAATAACCATGAGTCCCCTTTGATATTTACGTATTGCTGAAAATGTCATTGGTGATATGACCACTTGAATAGATTAGGCCTGACACTTCTCTATATCTATAGGCAATGTAATGTGTGTGTGTTTTTAATTTGTTTTCTGCTAGTTAAAATGACTCAACTAACCCTGAGGTTCCAATTATAACTTAAAGGTGACAACCGCTGTGAACAGTTTCCAATTAATGTTGTTGATGATAGATTTCATCAGACTTATTGTAATTTTTTTCAGGAGATTAATTTATTTTCAGGATTGAAAGAGGTAAACCACAAAGAAAGTAAGTTTTGAAAGTTCTGCATTGTTTACCATTAATGGTGATATTACTGATTAAGAACCAAGTCATATGCATCTCTCTTTAACAAAAAGCAACAATCTGCCATAGGTTATATATGTATAATACCAAAATCATTCAAGTATTTAAGTGCCACCACAATGGAATGTGTAGTTTAACTGTCCTTGCTGATCATCCACCTTGATTTCTATTATTTGACACTCTCAGATACTGTCTCTGGCCCTCAAGCTGTCACAGGTGGCTTTCCGCAGGGTTCTATCCTTGGTTCATCACTCTTCTTCTAGAAACAGATCACTGAGGCTACTTGATTCATGTGTTCTCATTCAGTACCACTGTTATCCAGATGTTACTCAGATCTTTTCCTTTTCCTCTATTTTTCCCTGTGATAAACAACTCTCTTCAAATATCTTCGTGATTCTTGTAGGCATCTCTAACTACATAAATGTCCATTAGAGTGAAACTGAACATTTCCAAATTGGACATGCTTTGCTTCCAGGCCAACTCATCACTAGCCGTGGATCTCACCATCAACACAGAAAACACATTGCTTTGGAGTTGCATTCAATAATGCACGTTGTTTCTCCCAGAAAATGACTTTGACATTGATACACACCTTGAGTCTGTATGGCTTCCTCAGTGAAAACATAGTCTTGGACCACCCTTCTCCCCAGCTCTTTCAGCTGGTTGCCAGCCGCACCCAATGTTGACAGCCCAGGTGTTGGCCTAACAGGGTCCTCATCCATAGGGCCCCCTTTTACTTAAAATTTTTCTTCTCTGCTTTCAGGCTTGTTCTCTGCACGCATCTTCAGGGTGTCTATTTGTCTTATCTGTGTGAGGTTCTGTGATGAGGGCCTGCTCAGGCTCCACTTTGAACCCCAGTGAGAGAGTGAACTTCTACTTCAACTGTTGTTGTTGTAGTAGTATACTTTAAAAGTTGTTATTAAGTCTTAATGTACGTCACGTTGCAGTTGGAATCTATCTAGATCAGAGTAGAATCTGAACAACAGTTATGGAATGTAATAAAATATGAGATGCTGCCATGGTGCCTAAAAATAATTAGACAGAAAAGGATCATAAACTGCATTTTAATTTGAGTAGCTGCCCAGTGCTCTTGGCAGTGCTATGCACTCATTGATGACAGAAGTAGCACCAATGCATGTAAAGCAGATTCAAAAAAATGCAATACCTTTCTTTTTACCACATTGAATGTCATTGTGTTCCACCCTTTCACATTTTATAGAAAATGCTAAATATCAGAACTGCCATTAATTCAAGTGGAGATAGAACTAAGTGCATATGAACCGAATATAGGATATGAAAATGGCTTTCTAATTTCCCCAGAACATATGGCAATTCCCTCAATTCACAAGAAAGGCCAGATATAATGACACGAGCAGGCAAGAAGTATGGTCCTCAATAATTGTGCTGCTGACTTTCCCTTTAGCAAAGCGGAATTTGGGGCTGCTTTAATCCTTATTCTGATAAATGCATCTAATTCTGCAGTGAGTCCAAAGCAAAGCTGTCTGATCACATACCTGCCTTGTCTAGTGGCAACAAACATACCATTTAATATGCCATTAAACAAACAACACTGCACTGTTGGAAGTTGGAAGACCATTGCTATGGTATGGTTAATGCTAGGCAAGCACCTAGTGTAATTTGTTTTAAACCTGAGCTGTGGATATTTCAATGTCCTACAGTGCAGACTAATATGGGGACAGACCTAGGATATGAGAAAGATGTACCCACTATTCCAATGAACTAGCAAGCAGGGATAGACAGAGTGACAGTTGTGAATTTGGAACTGGGCCAAGTAATGGCATGTTTCAATCAATATTGGGACCACCATCTGTGATAAATTTTACTAAATTGAAGAGAAAAATAATAATACTGAATGTCACAGGTGCACTACAACAAGGAACCAAACGGGTAGCTCTGAAAGCATTTCTCTAAGACAACTCACCTGCAGGCACAAAATACAACCGAAGAGAGGGTAATGTGTTAAATGCCTGTTTAAATAAAGTAATCAAGAAAACAAATAACAACAAAAAAGATATTTACACAACTGCTCCAACTGATCTAATTTTAGCAAATCTGGAAATCAAGGAAAGCATAGACAGAAGATGATAGTTGTGTACCCAGTGTGGTCAAAGGGGATCCAACCCATGTATGTGTGAACCACACAGCACAACTTTCTAACAAAAAAAAATACAGTCCCAGGGCGCTCACACGTGGAACTAACCCAACTTAACTGGAGGGGGCAGGTTTACAGTCTGTCATGGTGTACACTGAGCTCCACTATACAATTTAAACACCGACAGGAACAGCACCAGTCTCAAGTATAGAGTTTTGTGGCACCAATGCAACTTGCTGGTTCCAGTAGGAATTGAACCTGTGACCTTGACAACCACATGGTACAGCTTTGAGACAATGGACATCATTAGTTCAAAACACAAAAGGCCCAGGGCCCTTGCAAGGAGAACATATTGATCTACAATCTTTACTCTGGGGGGGGTGATGTCATTGTCGGTAGTGGACTCATAAAAAAATGGGTTCCACATTAGTCAGTGCCCTACGGTTATAGATATGATTTCTTGCTTTTGTTCATTTGCACCATTTTCATTTCATTGTCCACTTTAATAACAATATCTTCCCACCATGCACCACACAGTAAGGCCCTTATTGCACTGTTGCATGAAAATGGAACACCATACAGCAAAATTAACAAATTAGCTTCCAGTGTTTTGAACAGATTGCAATTATGCCCAGCATGCAACCACAGTTCACCAGTTTTCTTTTTAGAAGGAAACAGCCACAGAGGGACACCAGTCTTTTCAGAATACTACACTTTATTCACTTTACTAATAATTACTCGAGACCAGTGGTGGTGATTCCCAGTCCATAACATGATTCCAAGTCCTTAACATGTAGAATGGGCAGCAGTGTAGCATGGTAGTTAAGGATCAGGACTCGTAACCGAAAGGTTGCCGGTTCAATCCCCGCTGGGACACTGCTGCTGTACCCTTGGGCAAGGTACTTAACCCACAGTTGCCTCAGTAAATATCCAGCTGTATAAATGGATAACATTGTAAAGAACTGTAACCTATGTAAGTCGCTTTGGATAAAAGCGTCTGCCAAATGAATAAATGTAAAATGTAAATGTAGAATCACACAGGCTTTAGAAGTATCCTCTCCTCAGCATCTGACAAACACCTGAAACAGCAGAGAAATCAAACTCTATTCTACCAGTTAGTCCAATAAATAATATCTTCCTGCACAGAAAAGGTGCCAGTATTAGAGATACTAATAGTTGAATTTGATGAATTTAATGTTTAAATTTTCCCACTATCCTCAGTATCTAAGTTACATATTTAAAAGTGACTTTGACACTGCAACAGAATTGCATTAACACTGTGAGTTGTTAAAAATAAGACTGTATTATTATTTTACCTTAACATGTGGTGTTCAACACCTGTAGTTCAGTGCTGTTGATTCCACTATAGCTAGCCAAATACATGCTCTCCACAAAGTGACCTTGTTCATACTACTGTTCACTGCATTGTCTCCTCCTTATAAAGCCAGATGTCTCACCAGCTTTCATAACATGAACTGAAATGGTTGGATTGGCTGTTTAGAGTATGTGTGTCTGATCACACAAAAGCCACACAGTACTGTATTTTCTACCATGACATTGCTCTCAGATCAAAATTCACTTTATGTTGGACTCAGTTTTCATATTCTGTTTCTTTAAAAGAACTAGGGAAGACAAATGCCCTCAGGGCAGGTCAAGATGGGCTGGCCCATAAGTACTAATGAATTTTTACCCAAGTAGGCATAGACTGGCAAGTGACAAGACAGAAGCCAAACCAACCTTGGTGATCACATAGCAGGGAGAAAACCTTGGGGCGACCACAGATAGAGTGTATGACACATTATTGAATATAATGGAATGTGGCAGTGGAATGTTGGCAAAAAAAACAGGTGTGGCAACCCTATGAGCACATTAGTAAAACCCAAGAGGTATATCATCTACTGAGATGGCAGACTGCTACAACAATAATTCACAGGGCAGACATGTCCACAGAGCCAAGATGACCCATTTCACCTGATATGCCAAACAACATAATGGAGATGCTGTTTTATGAGCTGCTTTAAATTCACATGCATTCAACAATCAGTTCAAATACTTTGAGCAATTTACACATTAGGCTTGTTTTCCTAAGGAAAAGGTAATATGATTTATTCCAGGATTGTTACTTGATCTTGAAAATGGGTCTATAATCACTCTAAACACACCTAAGCTGCAATTAATCATTAGGGGGCACAGTATAATGTGTGAGGAGCTTAATGGCACTGCATAAACAGTCCATTTATATTTGTAAATTGAAGATTGAATCCCTGATGTGATGCATTGGTACATATATTGCAATTTTCAATGTGTGGTAATTTATTTGATGGACCAATAAAAAAAAAAACATGAAAACTCACTTTTAACAAAAGGTGCTATATTTTGACATAATACTAAATTTATCATGTGCACAAAATGTGCACAAGTCTGTGTGTTCTGTGTTTTTATCTGTAATGTCAGAAATACCTCTACGACCGCACAGGACAGCTTTCTGCAGTTGTGATGACGTCATTTTGCAATGCTTATCCCTCAATGCCTGAGTCCAAACACTCAAATTGTGGGGTGTGTACTACTTTCAGCAAATACCCAAAAGTAAAGATGATGCAACCTTCCAATTGTCTCCTTCAAATCACAAGAAGAAAACAGGGAATACCTACCACTTCCAGAAACTTCAAAGAGCTTGATGCTTTGTAATACAGTATATTTTGAGCATTGTACACTGCACATTTTTGAAGTGGGTAGACACACATTCTTTGTCCTATATTCTTTCCTCTTCTGGGCAAGTGACAGTAGATGCAGATTCATAAGAATCCAAACAACACAATGCCACAAAACTCCTAGACCAGATTTATTAAAGAATGCGCATGTGAATTGTGGGTAGTAAAGGTCTCCTAAAACCAGTGTTTGCTAACCTGTTGTATTGAAAGAAATATTGGAATTAAGATTTTTGAAATTTGAAATGCAGCACCTTGGAATGCTCATGGCGATAGTTTACAGTGAAGGTTCATTGTCAGTCTGCAGGTGATACATACTCAGATAAAAATCACTGGTGGCTTCCAGGTAGCCAGCACACTGTTCAACCCACTACCCATGTTTACAGCATAGTACAATCATCTCTGTTTTGATTGTCATTAACATGAAACAACAAAACAGGGTCATGTTAAGTGACTTGACGATAACAAGAGGAGCTCCATCAAACAGACATGTTTTGTGAAAAAATCTGATATACACAGTTGGCATTACATGAAGGTAATTACAAATGTGTAGGCTTTTTTAGCAAGAGTGCCTGGACTGCAAGGAGCAGGTATTTCCATAGCAATGTCCTATAATATGAAACTTACCATATCTTTTGCACAATATTCTACACATTCACTGTGGCTGGTAAGATCTGAGTGATCATGACAGGTTTAAATGTGACAGAAGCAGAATTGACTACCTGTTCTTTAAAAATACTGCCCCTGGCAAAAATGAATAAGGCCACTGTACCTGTAGGCCCTTATCGTCTCAAACAATGCCCCCACCAGATCTTTTCCCAGGTTTGTGGCTTGTTCTTTTTTTCAGTCGGTTCATTTAAATTTAGCTTGAGGCCCACAAAATAAGATCTCCTACTACTATACTACTACTACTATAATACTACTGTTATTATGAGTTATTTGAACATCCCAAAGCTGCTTAAGATGACCATCACTATCATGACATTCACACTTCACACACCTCCACAAGACCTCTTTTGATGCTTACTTTAAAACGATTCAAACAGCTTATTGAAATATCTAGGTGACCAAGGAAAGAGGTCCTTTGTCACATGAAGAGGCACACCTGAGCAAAGGTTTATGCATTATGTATGTCCAGTATATTACATATCATGAAAAGGGCAGGTATGGGTTCAGGTACAGGTTCAGAAATGGAGCCACCATCAGCCACCTCCACTACATGGATGACAACAAGCTATATGCCAAAAATGAGCGAGACATTGACTCACTGACCCACCTCATGGGGATCTAAGGCCAGGATATTGGGATGTCCTTCAGACTAGAGAAGTGTGGGCATATGATAGCAAAGAGAGGGAAGATGCGCAATACCGGTCATTAGATATTCAGCCAGTATAATGGGCTGGCCAGTGGAGGAGATGGAAGGTGCTGCCATCAAGACACACAATGCATGGAGGATTCCACCTGAAGTCAAGTACTCAGAGATTGTACACCAGCCGGAAAGAAGGGGGTCAGGGCTTAGTGAGCGTCACGGCCACTGTTCTGCATGGAGCATCCACAGGTACGTCAGTGAAACAGCTCCCAAGGATGAACTGCTAAAAGATTATCTCCGGCAGCAGCAGAAAGAGCCAGTGCTGGATAAACCCAAGACAGTGGACATGCCATGGCAAGACAAACCCCTCCATGGGATGTACCATTGGCAGATAGCAGAGGTGGCTGACATTCAGAAGTCCTACCAGTGGCTGGAAAAGGGCCCACTGAAGAATAGCACTGAGGCACTGATCATAGCAGCACAAGAGTAGGCATTGAGCACCAAGTCAATAGAAGTAGGGGTGTACCATACCCGGCAGGACCCAAGGTACAGACTGTGCAAACAGGCCCCTGAGGCGATCCAACACATAATGGGTGCAAAATGCAAGCAGGAACAGCATACACCGAGCTGCACAACCAAGTTGCCAGGATAGTGTACAGAAACATCTGCACTGAGTACGGATTGGAGATTCCAAAGTCTAAATGGGGACCACCTCAAAGGGCTGAGAATGACCGGGTCAAGATCCTGTGTGACTTCCAGATCCAGACGGACAAGCAAGTCCTGGCAAACCAACCAGACATCATGGTGGTAGATAAGGGCCAGAACAGCAGTGGTGATAGACATAGCAGTTCAGAATGACAGTAATATCAAGAAGAAGGAATATTGGAGGAGCTGGAGAAATATCAGCTCCCAAGCCTCTGGTAGAAGACCTGAGATTGAGTTAAAAAATTACTTGACATTACTGTCATTTAGCAGACACTCTTACCCAGAACAACCTACACATAGTAGGTTACAATTTTTATACAGCTGGATATTTACTGAGGCAATTGTGGGTTAAGTACTTTGCCCACAATTACACAATTACATTAGCAGTACCCTAGCAGGGAACCATTCAGTTACAAACCCTGCTCCTTACCACTATGCTGCACTGCTGTACTGCCTTATGTATGTATGTATGTTTGTATGATTATGTATGATGTTTGATTATTTAAAATGAATTGATTCTTTAAAATGAATTAATCAGTGTAAATATTTGGGGAAGCAGAAACTATTTGGCGATTTAATCAACTGAATATTTTAATGATTTATCAGTCACTAATTGCATTCATATGTGTAGCATTTGAGCACAACTGTACAGAATATTAATGCATAATGTCTTATAATGAATGTATATAGAAACAGTTATAGTTGCAATACAAAATCTTGCTTACCGTGACTAATTGTTAACTTTTGTCAACAAATATGCGTATGCACTGTATGGTTGGAACAGGGATTTTAAGCCAAAGTTTAGCAGTTTGATTCCCCAGTTGGACACTGCTGTTGTACACTTGGACAAGGTACTTAACCTACATTTCCTCAGAATATTTCTAGCTGTATAAATACATGACATGTAAAAATTGTAAGCTATGAAAATCAGTCTAGCTAAGAGCATCTGCTAAGCACCTGAAATATGTAGTAAATAGGCTGAATTTAGCATGCCTGTCCCATGCTGTCTACCACTACACTAAATGGAAATAATTATTAATGGAATAATAAAGATTTTTGTGGGAGATGAACGTATGATTGACAGTTTTGATATGACTAAAGTGATCCCTTGTGAACTCATCAAAGAGCAAGGGAGTTTATGAAACTATTAAAAATGAAAAATGAAAATTTATACTCTAAAAGACCTGAAAGACCCTTCTGTGCGTAAACCTACAATGATTTATTATGTAATCTGGTGGGGTTTGGTATTTGGTATTTACTGATTACTCAATGTTGTGGGCATTTCACAAAACCTAATTTTGGACATGGTTTGGACTTGTGCATCACGGCTCTACCTACAGCTTTACATTACATTCCATTTCGCTTAGTAAACTGTCTTCCTCAGAGTGACAGACATAGCATACCATTTTTACCTTATCCGTCCATGCAGCTGGATATTTACTGAGCCAGTTTGGGTTAAGAACCTTGCCCATGGGTGCAGCTGCAGCAGCCAACCTGGGAATTGAGCTGGAAATATGTAGGTTACGAGTCCTGTCCCTTACCACTACACTGCACTGCTGCCCACTGTTAGGTGTCATTATATTGGTCTCATGAGCAAATCACTCAGCCCATCATGACCCGTCCAGCTTGATTGCATTTGCGGTGTGTACAGTGCAACTACAATGGCGGTGGAATCCAGTTTGGTGAGTAGTAAGAGGTCAGACAATGCCCAAATGAAGTCACATCCTGGATGAGAGGAATACATCCTAGTGCGCATAATGTTTTTCAACTGAATAATCGAGAGTGAGAGCACAATTTGAAACTGTAGACAGATATACTCCAAAACAAAGGCACATTATTGAAAATTTCATTGCATAAACTTATTGTATCACTCCCTTGTGAAAGTAGAATGATGTCCTACTATGTTAAGAAAATCTGTGTAATATTAATTTCATTTCACCCACTTTTTGAAGAACGTCTTTATACTGAAGTGGCTGTAATGTGGTATGCTCAACATTATACATGTAGCATATAGCAAGAAAAAAAAGATGGAATCAAATCTTGCCTGACATTTAGTGATAAGACAATCAACACTAATCCTAACAACATCCCATTCTCGAAACATGCACCAGTCATTAGTAGAGTTAATGTAGGCCATGGTGAAGTGGTAATGAAAAGTGCACATGTTTTGTCTTCAATGCACTGCCTTTAAGTTTGCGAGCATTGTGAGCAAATGCCTTTGATCTTTGTTCCGTGACCTTGGAACATTTGCTTTATTCACTCTTTTCCTGTAACATTTGGAATAAAATCTGCAGGGTCTCGATCTTTCAGGGACATTGAAAATTGAATTTAATCTTATGAACCCTGAAACTTTCCTGTGAATTAAAATTTCTGAAGGGAAAATGTCTTTTAAATGTAAGTGGGTGCAACAGCAGAAAAGTTACATAGTAGCCTCTGCCAGTTGATACCTAAATTATCTTTACTTGAGGTCATGCCTCAATCTGCATGATTTTGATAAAATCAAATAAAATTACATTAATTTGTGCAATTAAAAACCACAGTGGTTTACATTTGTGCAAAAAGATTATTATTTAACATTAGCGTCTTCTTTAATTGAATATTTTCTTTAATATCTATTACAGGTATATCTATAGAAAACCTCAATTTTTTGTTTTTTCCTCAGCATTTGTATTTATTTATGTATGTGCAACTTCCTGTAAAACCTGTAAAAAAGAATTAGCAACATTCAAATAAATAAATAAATAAAATAAATAAAGTTAGGCACAGTTCATTTCAGTTTCAGAGAAGCAAATGAATCATTTTTGAAAAAAAAAAAATGGAACCTCATTATCATTCAGTATGGGGTAATACAAGCTGTGTGGACAATAACAATAATGCTAGTACACACTGAATCTGTATACCTCTAAATTATTATATTGGCCTTTGCCCATTGCCAAAATATTAAATACTTTATCTCTGCATAAATAAGTCCAATCAGGATAGAGGATTGGGAAGCTGTGATTTCTGGACAGTGAATGAGATGGAGACTGTCAGCTGCATACATGGTGGAAGTTGTGACTTAGGCCAGAGGACCCAAGGGGCTGGGAACCTACCACCATCTCTCTTCTGTGTTTGTCTTGTCAGTGTCCTGAAAGTGACACATCTGCCTGTCTAAGCCCATTTATCCCCTGATTTCCTGGGGAGATAGTTGTGATTCCAAGCCAGCAGAAAGTAGTGGAAAGTCTCTGGGCAGCCTATCTAGGACTACTCAGCCCCTAAATTGTATTGAATGTATATTGTGTTGCTGTATTTGGATGAATAAAATCTTTTTACTATTACATGGAGACATATTGACCTCACTGTGTAACTGTTGTGGGTGGAATCTGTCATATTGAGATGACTTAGTTAACCGGCTACTTCAGTGCCTGTCCTGGTGACACAGTGTAGTTTCTATAGAAAACAAGCATGTTGCATCTGCATTGTGTGATGTCCCTATGGCTGTTGTTGCATGAAGCAACTTCCATGCTGCTGTATTTACACACACTAGTTGCATGTGGAGTCATTACATACAACGTTAATGTTGCACACAGCTACTCACAAGCAATTCAGATGTGATTTAAACTGAACTCAGTGTCCAATCACAGATTTAGAAATGGCACAGAAACCAATCTTTTCATTTATGTGCTCCAATGTGTTTGATGCTGTATCATTTTCATTCTGAGAAAAGCAGGTTACTGCTAACCAATCTTTTGGACAGATTTACATTGCTGCAACCCCCTATAACAGAGATTTCAGGAAATCAAAGGGTAAACAGTATCTAAAAATATTACTCAGAATATAAAAAGCCTTTGGCACAGTGATCAACAAAAAGTTGAGATGACGTAGGACTAAACTAACTAAAAAGGGAAGAACACCCATGGGAAATAATGATGAAATAAATACAACTTTAAAAAATACAAAATAAAATGTCTCAAATGCCTTTGGGTTTGTTCTGTTTCCTGTAAGGACACACAATGGACCAACGGTTCAGAGTTCACTTTAATTAGGTTTGCCACGTGCGTCAAAAGAGAACAATGTATACAAAATATCTGCATCACAATGCTTCCTAATTATATTATGTCCCATTCGTTTAATGGGCACAGCAATGTTGGTTGACTTTTTTTCTCATGTTTCTGCTCCTGTGCCTTTCATGAAAAACATTGTTTTAAATTGCCTGCTCTTAAGATTATTCAGTAGCGTCATTAACCCCCATGACATTTTATTGTCTTCGGTTCCCTTTAGGAATCAAATCCCATCTAATTTGTATGAAAAATGACTGTGGCTCTTTGTTTGGCCTAAATGAATCGAGTACAAGCTGATTATATGTAGCTCACCCTTGCTGAGGAAAATGGGATTAGATAAAAGGCAAGGGCTCCTGGTAATGCAGCTTACTCTGCTTTGTGACATTATTGGACTTTAATAAGTGTCCTGTCGCTCTGCTCCAAACGAGTCTGAATGGTGGATAAAAGCATGGCTTTGACACTGATTGAAGTGGCTTTAGACATCAGCTGAGAAGCCGTGTTTGGCCACACCATGACTGAGAATGATATTGACATAATAAGAGCGCAAATGTGAAGGAAATGATGTACAATCTAATGATAATCCTGCTCTGCTTGCCAAAATGCATCCTTTTTGCAACACTTTGATCTCTCGGGCAGAGAGAATAATAGAAAGGCAGCTGTACCCACCCACAGTATATTGGCTTACGTAGTGAGCCGTGACGTATGCCGGGTTGCTCTCAGCTAGCTCTGGCAGAGCATGCGGTCAGGTGCTTCTCAGATTTTCCACTGAGGTCACTACCTGACCAACGTCATCCATTATAGCTGTGGGGGGGGGGGGGGGGGGGGGTCATGAGAGGGCCCTGCTGTTACTGTTCAACTCATTCTTTCTTTCTTATTTTCCCCTTTTTTTAAAAAAAAAAAAAACACTAGGCCTGGAAATACACTATAGAGACTGGTGCCTTACCCACCATGTTGTGCAGAGGAGTAGCGTCAGGAGTAGAGAATATTTTCCAATAATAATTTGTGTGGATCACAACATGGAGTGGTGCAATGCATACAGTGTATGAAGCAACGAAAGTTTGGGCTACCTTGATGACCAACGTCATCCATTATACCTGTGGGGGGGGGGGGGGGTCATGAGAGGACCCTGCTGTTACTGTTCAACTCATTCTTCCTTTCTTATTTTCCCCTTTTTTTAAAAAAAAAAAAAAAAACACTAGGCCTGGAAATACACTATAGAGACTGGTGCCTTACCCACCATGTTGTGCAGAGGAGTAGCGTCAGGAGTAGATAATATTTTCCAATAATAACTTGTGTGGATCACAACATGGAGTGGTGCAATGCATACAGTGTATGAAGCAATGAAAGTTTGGGCTACCTTGATGATTGGGGGGGGGGGGGTTATGCAGGGAGTACAGGGAGCTTTTTTGGCTGCTGTTGGCACTGTCCCTCACAGCCTGGGAGGCTTAAGGACCTGGCAAAGTGGCAGTTTCACAAAATGATCACTAATCAGCCCAGGTGATGCTGGTTGCCTTTGGTAGGCCTGTTCTATAGACAGCCAGCTGTGCTGGTGGAAGGGGGTCCCTGGATGCTGCTGTGCACTGTGCTCTATGCTGCAAGAACATCTTTAGCCACGCTGCTTTATAATAGGGAAAACACACCTTTTTGATGCAATGAACCATTTGAATCAATTGCTTCAATATAGTCTGACACTGTTTCAAGTCACTGAAACCTTCCATGCCACAGTGACATCTTCTGGTATTTGGAATTCACGGCAACCAGCCCTCCAGTTCTGAAAGTGGACTGTGGCTTCAGTTTTACTCCATATGTCTCCATGAACTGTGGTGGAAAAAATGCCTCAGCGGCACAATATGTATGCATTTATTCTTAGTTACATAAAATATGTTAATGTGATTTTATGAAACATGAATATACTAGTCTCCCAGCAACCACAGGAGCTTTGTTCCTGAAGTCACTCACGATTGATAAATTCTTGAGACAAGGGCTTGAGCCTATGGGAAATTTGAGCTTTTGAGGAGTGATTTCTGAAAGAAAACCCAAATTCCTTTAAAGTGTACTTCAAGGTTAAACATTTAGATAACAAAATGTACATTTGCATCATACGCAACGGAAGACATACAACTACACATGGCATTAAGAAATACAGAACGGCACTGATACCAATGTTGACATTGCGCCAGATGATAGCTTAGAACAAAATAGTGACTTTAGAACAACAGATGGTAAAAAGTACTGTGATGAACTTTAACCTGAAGAAAATTTAACTGTAAAGGAACTAGCCGTGCTGATACTGCTCAGCTCCTGCCCTTGACATAGTAGGCACATAGTCTCCACAGCTCCCTATAGCTAATACCTAGATCACATAGAACACTATGGAGACAAGCACATTTTACAGGCTGAAAAAAAACTCATTCTACAAAACCCATTCCTGTATAAATTTTCTGTGACTTTTCTCCAACATGGTAGCATGCATCTTTTGACTGTGTCACCTCAAAAATAGTGTTTATGGGAGTAGACAGTAGACATGAGAGTAGACTAGAATTATTTGTATGAAATTAACGTACAGATGTTTGCAACTGAATGAATGTCACACCATAAGTTAGCCACTGGAGAAAATGCATATCTAATTCATAAATTGAATAAAATCACATCTACACTTAACAAGCCTGTGGTCAGTGAGAAACTACTGTATTTTTACAGAGCTTTAAACTATTTACCTTCTACTGTGAAATGTGCTACTTTCTAGACACTAATATTTCTAAAATATTGATTGACTTTGAGCAAATAATAAATAAAAGAAAATAAATTGTCAATGGATTTATACCTATAGATTATATAGGCTATATAGTTATATAGGTAAACCACTTATGAAGAATTATGTGCATTTCTGTTCTTATGTGCATGCCTGTTCTGCTTTTATTTTCAAATGTTTACTAGAAATTCAATGTGCCTTTCATTTAGTTGAGTTTTGTGCCATTTAGGTCTATGCCTGTTTCTTCAGGATGATGCATTACTCTTTGTCTGTGTACTTACATTAGGCCGCCTGCGTGAAATGTAGCACAGATACAAACCAAGTTTTTGTACTAAACTACATATCGATGAATGCTTTATTAATTTGCATATAACCAAGAGGTTTCTCTATGCTCGCATTGAGTTTAGCTAAACAAAGCTGCTCAGTGGGATTCTGTGTCTGTCAAAGCACTATATATATATTTTTTTTATATCAGGTACAGTAAAACCATGCACAGCAACTGGTGATGGCATAGGTCTGAATTTTGTCACAGCATGGATTAAGAAACAAAGGAAAATAATTTGTTAAGAGAAGTTCAGTCTGGCCCTTATCTGCCTAGGCAACATAATAAATTGACAGCTATCCCCATAAGATCCACCATAACTTAAAAGTCCACGCGGTGCTGCATCTGAGCACATAATGATTTCAAATTCTTTAATATGATAAAGTTTGCCTGGAAGTGCTAGTCCCTTTGCAAATTCCCATGATACCTCATTTCTCTTCTGCAAAAGTCTGCTTAAGACCAACCATTAGACTGTAGGACAGAATGATGGATTGTGCTGATCACTGACCTTTGTGGGAGTCTTCTAACATTACCTTACTCTCATATTTAAATCAGTTACCTGAAAGTATCAGAATTATATCAGAGCAGGACAGAGAAAGGAAGAGGTAAGGTTAAAGATTACTTCTAGAAAATAATAAAAATAGGAAACTGGCCAGTTAATTTATTTTTGCTGTACATCAATGTGACACACATTTCATTTCTGTGGTTCATTAATGTATGAAGTATTCAAAGATTAAATGTATCATCAGAAATAGAAACACACTGCTAGAATATTAAACAGAAGAAGAAAGAGTATTCAAATAATTTTAATATTAAACTACCAAAAGTTTTTCCTGTTCTGAAATTGCAACCATGTTGACTGCTTATATTGTTGTTTTACTGTAGAAGCTGATCATCTGTGAAGCAAGGCATGCATGTGTGTGTTTGAGAGAGAGAGAGAGAGAGAAAGAGAGAAAAAGTCTGAACTAGGGCACTGTTCAATCTCAATATCAATAATGGTTGAATAATAGCAATTTAAGGTGCCCAGCTACATTTAAATGCATGAATAGTGGTTAGAAAGTGAATTTCAATTTCAGGGGAAGGGACAATCGGGACATGTCCCCTGCAATGTTAGGAGTGTGTCAAACTCAATGCCCCCCATTAATACCTAACCACCTACCCATATAAATTTTCCTTATGACAAACACTACTGGTAAATGAATAACCTCATGATTATGCAGAAAAAGTGTCACCTGTAAACATACATACATGTTTATTATTTTACGGACAACTGACACAAAGTCATGTGATACAAGTTGTTGTGATTTATGAAGCCAGTCATACACTGGACTTCCAATTAGCCTTTGTAGAAATGTGTCACCTTGCTTTGAATGTAACAGCCAACTGGATCTGAAGTTCTCCACATCTCAGTCACAGTGGCTGGAGAGCAGCGAAAGTTACATGTCTGCCAGTTAACTTTACATTTAAATGTTGCACTTTGTGAGGACAGCTGATCATGTCCATACATGTAACCTAACTAGCCAATGATTTAGTCACCCCCCACCCCCCCTCACCAATAACCATAATAAAGAAAAATTACTGTTTGTAATCCTCTTCTCATGTTTTCATGAAACTTGCATCCTTAGGAATAAGGAAAACTTTCAGGTACCACCAGCACCTCGACCAATAACGATAGAGTTGGTCTACTGTCACATACAAGCCATCTATGCTGTGCACTGATAATACACATAATATTCTCTCTGACAGACACTTTGCATTAAACACTGCATTAAAAAATTGTATTTTTTTCATGCTAGTATATCTAGCATTGTAAACAACTTGGACAATAATTTCACCCCTTGACATATATTGCACTATTGACAGAAGGTGCTTGAAAGATTATGGCATCAATGGGTCAATGTGAGGTCAGGGAAAAAGAGAACATACAGCTGATTGGGAAATACCCTGTGGTGTAGTTGACTGTCCCTATGCATAGAAGGACAGGTTAGCTATCGCTCCAGCAGCAGGGTGGGAATATGAACAAGGGAATGGGTAAAAGTCCAGCACACAGCAGAGATTGGCCACCAGAGCTGTTCCTGGCTTTCTTCCTACGTATTCGACAGGTAGTCGTCCTGTGGTTTATATTGGCTGCCATCACTTCTCTGACTGTCACCATCAAAGAACAAACATGTTTGCTATTACTCCTGTACATGGTTGACTAATTCAACTGTTATTTCTTTCTTGTGCTTTTCAGAGAGGCCTGCAAGAACCATACTAGGTTTCTTTTTGCTTGTCAGTGTTTTAGTATTTGATAAATGAATAGTATTTGTTGGAGTAATTATTACCAATCACACAGAAGACAAAATGAATTAGGCAATGTTATGAGCAAGGCAAGCTAACTGATATCAGTATTTTTTCTGTTCCATGATGTTTGGCTGCAGGTTGATTGTATTTAATAGAGATTTTAAAACTCTATCAGTTTAAACAGAACTGATGATGTCAGTGAATATCTTAAATTGTTAATTAAATCTTGGTGTTTTTTAGCAAATGCCTCGCCCATGTTTGTCATAGTTGGTAGACACTGTGCCAGGCTTTGCTTCCAGGTCTCAGATTAAGGGTGCTTTCACACTAGAGCTTTTGATGTGGACTCAAGTCTGCTTGAGGTTTTAGTTTGGTTCGTTTTGTTGATGTGAAAGTTGTTTTTCGAACTCGGGTGCGCACCAAGGGACCCGAGTCCTCCAGAAAACGGTGGTCTGGGGTGCGGTTCACCTGAACTCCAGTGCGGTTCGCATTTGGTGTGAAAGCTATCTGATCTAAAACCAGGAAGTAAACGCTATTGATGACGTGTAATTTGTTTGACGGCAATTCACGCTTGCTGCATTTAAAAACTATTCGGGAAATAATTGCAGGTAGCCACACTGTTCGCTCACCTTGAGGATATGCATGTATGCTCTGCAAGCAAAGCTGCAATTTCATTTCGCATTGCCGCCTGTTTCCGCAAAAACCTTCTTATCCGAGCAGCTCACATCACTCTCAGACAGCGGGACGCATTTATGGCATAGTGAAAATGCCGAACACGGTTATTTTGGTGCTGACACCATATTAACAAAAAGATGAATAAGAAAACAAATATAGTGTGGCTTTCCATTTTGCCTGCCTTTTGCGTCCTTGCCTGGTAAATAAAAGCTGCACATTCCTTACGTGTTGACGATGTAAACAGACTGGGGTTCACCACCAAAAAATGTAATGTGAAAGGAGACCAGCGGGGGCAGAGGGATGGGGGAATAATCGCACTCGAGTTCGGACCAGCAAAACAGACCAAGCGTGAAAACAGCCTAGGATCGTGTCCCAAATATTCATGACCACACCCCAAAATCTGCCATCTCCCACCAACACTGGACCAAGCATCAGCAAAAAGGGGGAAAGAATATCAAAGTTGACAATGTTCACATTTTTGCATACTTAGCCAACCTCAAGTTGTCACACAACTTTGCTGGGTGCATTTGCCGACTGCACCAAATTTTGATGTCATTAAAATCCGGCCCTCCGTGTTGACAATGACCCCTCCTAACCTGAAACAGCTTTTCTCTCACAGCCCTAAATGGGGCCACGTGGACCTGTTGCAAACTTATTAATGCCATGATATTAACATTTCATGAAGTATAATTATAGGCTCATGTGACAATTGCAAGGTGATTGCTGTTTACTGTTGTCTGAAAAGACATATATTCCACTTTGAAAAAAACAGTTTGACTAGTTATGATAAATGACTCAGATAACTTCAAAGTCAGTCTCCAGCTTAAATTTACATGAAAAGACTAGGGATTAAAAACATCCTTTAATTTTCGATAGAGCAAATACTATTTCATATACTACAAAAGCATTCAAACGTAATTACTCCCTGATTTACTCCATGCCTTAAGGCAAAAAAACAAAATTAAAATAAAATGTGTTTTCATGTATATTTTAATACTTCTTAATGCATCAAACTTTGTAACAGCAAGCATGAGATCTCACCAACTATTGGCAAGTAAGGCAATTTAAATACAATAACCAGAAATTCTTTCATTTTCTTCTAAAAGAACTTCAATTCATCCAGTTCATTTTCGGCTATTTTGGGATGGGTCGTATATGATGTTCGATAAGATGTCAGTAAACAACAAGATTATAATTGCCATCTGCCTGTGACAATTCTAAGAAGCTGAAAACTCAAGTCTCACTGCAGGAAACCAGAGCTGATTCTAAGGTATCAGACTGACGCCAGGCAATCAAATGCACAACATTTGACTTATCTCACCTCTCATTTGAAGCAATCATATAAACTAATTTTGAATGTCTGACAGCTGTTATTCTGCATGTGTTCCTCCTTCAGTAATGCCTTGCTGGTTGAACTGAAAATTCAAATTCACAGTCAGGCTGTTAATTTAATACATTTGACAATGATGCAATTAATTAGTGCTAGTGTCTGACATTTTGCTTCTTGTGAAGATTCACATTATATATTTTCATGCACCCAATACAAAGCGCACCTCCATTTTCAAGGTAAAGCAAAGCAAACTAGTGGCCACTGTTCAGAGGAGGCAAGAGAAGTCAAAACTTCAATAAATTAATCTTTTTTTTTTTATTTTCCACCATTTTCCTTGTAATATAATTAAAAATGTGTAAATATAAAGCAGCACTGAATGCACTTGTGGCTGTGGTTTTGACTTAAAATATTTGATAGAACCCACTGTCACTATCAAACATCTTAAAAACCCCTTTTGTCCAGTTCAAATCATCCCATGGAAGCCCATCTTCCAGTTGAAATCTATGAGAAAAAAATATTTCAACTGATGCCAACAGGATGTTTTGTCTGGCTCTGACTGGACAATAACAACATTATAATTTAAACCTGCCCAGAAGCCCAGCTGGATATCTGCTTGTATAGAGCCTGTCCTGCGGGGGGGCCTTCTGAAGACCTCATGATCCACCTTACGATGGATTTTAGGCCATGTTCTGATGACTTATAGACAACCAATCATACCTTTTGATGAATACAACCTCTGTCAGTTAACCCCAAGTGCCATGTACATGCATAACGAATTGATGCAACTGCTGGAAGTCAGTATGTGAAAACAATTTATCTGGAAAGTGGAGTTTAAATCATTGCTTTATTCTTGTTCAACTGGAAGATAAAAAAAAATTGTGTGTTTTCTATTTTTACATTGTTGTGTTTTACAATTACATTTGTATTCAGCTAGCTAGCTTAACTGCTGTCTTCACTTATTTCTATCTAATTGGCCATTTTGGCTGGCAGAGCAATGATAGTTAGCAAATTGCCTGCATTGCTGTAAATGGAGAACATCATATAGCTGCATTTACATGCCTTGTGTGACTCCATCATTTACAAAGGAAATAGTACTTTAAGTCACAGAGTAAACCAAAACCTATTCATTTGGTTCCAAAGTCAGGATGTAGAGAGTAGAGCGGCTTACTGGTAGCATGGACACTAAGTAAAAGTAGTGCTGACCCAGTCTGAGGTCATGGTCAAGAACAGGATTTGGTGTTCTCCATAATTTTAACAAAGCTTGCAAAGGGCAAGAGAATTTGAATGAGCACAAAAGTTGAAGTGCTTTATTAAGTCTATGGGGAAGAATACGGGTTGAGCATGCAATAGACAAAGGCTCTCCGCTACAGGCAGCAAAGATGGCCATGTTGGCACAAACAAAAGCTCCGCCCCAGCTTCACTCACTCATCCAATAAACAGCAAGACTCCCCTCACACAATGAACGATTAGACCACTGCTACTGCATTAACTTTGGAATCAGTACAATTCTGACAAACCGACTCACTATGGATGGAGCATTACACTGCATTTACATTGCGGTGTTGTCATTTAGCAGATGCTCATCCAGAGAGACTTACGTAGGTTATAGTTTTATCCATTTAGCTGGAAATTTGGTGAGGCAATTTTGGGAACAACCACAAGTAAGGTAACTCAAACCAGCAGCCTTTTGGTTATAAGCCCTGCTCTTTACCACAATGAAGGCTGCCACCCATTCAGCATTTTCCTCTCAGAACATGAGATTACAATGAACATAAAGGAAGCTGAGAATGAAACCTTGACATATTTAATTATTTATTAGAAAAAAAATAAAACATTTGGAGCAAGTTTTGGAACAGTTTTATTATCTTGTTTTACCTGTGTCTGAGATAACTAATTGCTAAGTGAGCTAACATTAGCTAACATTACACATTATAGCTAGGCTATGTTCATAATAAAACAATTAAGATTATAACATAGTTATACATTGAAGTGTTTTACAATGACTAGTTATCCACTCCACCTTTATAAATGCATATCTCTTAAATGTTACCTCAACTTTGGATAATACAAAATAAAACATGTTTTTATCAAATGTTATGTTTTAGAGCATATCAATCTGTTTCTTTTTACTAACTTTCGTTGGGACTCACAGTAATTCTCAGTGCATTTTTTGGAATATGCATGCATGCTTGCTGTGTGGACTCACTGTGCGGTCTTCATCCAACTAGCACAGCGATTTTATGCAGTACAGGTTTTAATTTCTGATCCCATTGCAACTCTGATCTCAAATGTGCTAGTCAATCAATCAATATTAGTGGGCTATCCTTGGACTATGAAAGATATAGAACATAATATTAATTTCTAAAATGAATCCCCCTACAATAGTAAATCAAAGGGGATTCATCTTCAGCCCACCCTTCTGACAGCCTTGATCTATGAGTGAAATATGGCCTACCTAAGTAGGATATGGGCAGTCATCAAGACATTGTGGTTAGACTTTAACCTTTATTCCAGGAAACTGTTATCTGAATTGCACCAAGTGACTACAGTTGAGTTCATTATGATATGTTTTTTTTTTCTGTGACTTAATAGACCCACAGTAGTTTCGGCATAATACTAGTGACTATAGGTATTTGTCTGAAACATATGTCCAATGGAAAAAGCCAGCTGACACTGTGAAGAAGTTCCTGTTCAAATTAATCGTATTTTCTCACTCAAACTATTTTGCTAGTTTGAATTATTTCAATACACTCATTTTGCGAGGTACTATCTGAAATGCATTTTTCAATTGTCAATGGCGAGGTTGTTTTTTTTGTTTTCAAAAATTAATTGAATTAATAACTGAATTCATCAAATTTGAGTGTGCAGGCAAAGTTTTGATTGAAAACAGAAGTTTTGATTCCAACAGAAAGGAGCAAATCCAGGGACACATTTTCCTGCTCAGTCTCTGCACTCTGTTGTGCAAGCAGGGAAGTTGAAACGGAGAAGAGCATTATAGTTCATAGTAGCTAATGGAATAAAGTTATTAAACAGATGTGCTATTAATAAAATATGATATCACTGAAAAAGGAAGACAGGGGCAGAATGTATGAGAGAGAGGTTTTTTTATTATTTTATTTATTTATTTTTTACAGTATATAAGGTGCATTTCTGTTCCCACAAAACATATAAACAATTTTTGGTGTCATACTAGATCTCAAACCTTGGTACGTGATTCCAAACACAAGCTCTAACAGGTTGTTCATGTTTCTGTAGTGAGTAAGAACCCACCCTTCCCTGTCTGCTGGTTTTAATTCTTTATTTATGATGTGCATTTTTGTAATTACTTAAAATTCTCTTCACCTTATGTTCAGGCCAATATGATACTTACAGCCATGTTATAAATGTGTATAAGACCATCCTGTTGAAGAGCAATACAGAAGTTATTGAACTTCATGTATAAAGACAACGCTCTAAAGCTAGTGTGGCATACACAACTTGGAGAAGGGCAAATCTGACATCTCCTGTGTATGTGTATAATTTTGTTGAACTTGAAATATGCAGATTATGTATTATGTTTTATTATTTTAAATTGGCACTGACTTGGATGTTGGCGGGTGTGTTCTGTGAATATGCAAACAGCAGATTGTAAATGTAAGCTAACTGTCCTGTATTATGTATTAATAAATGCATATGTTGAGTTTTTTTTTTTTTTTTTTTTACTTAAGTGAGATTTTTTTTTGTTTTCTTTGGGGATGACAAGAGCACCTCTCAGACTGTACAGATTTCCCGTATTGTTGATCACAGTGGTGAGAGCTGCAGATGGCTGGGGAGTGCAGAGACGCAAACAAGAATCCAGTCTGATTTGCTTTCCAGTAGCCAGACGTCAATGAACCTGGAGCAGATCGCTATTGCTGGCCAGAAGCCATTAAACTAGTTTTACTAATGACTCAAACCATGCAAATTTTGATCCCTAAGTTGCCGGTCTTCTCTATTGATAACTCCATATTTCCGACCACATGTAGGTTTTGGTGACCGTGGACCTTTTTTTTATAAAATAAATATTTCCTCAAATTCTCTGTAAAACAGGATTGTAACATTCACAAAGGGATACTGTAAGTACTTTAAAAAGTAAGGTATATCTAATGGAATATATCAGGGGTTGAGATTGTAAGAGAAATATGTGCATGAACTCCATTCTCGTAATGAAAAGCTTTCATCCATTAGATATCTTTTAACATGCATCCTCAGACTCAAACTGAACCCTTGCTTCAGTGTGGCTGATGTGCCACTACAGTATATTTGCTCAGTAGGATTGCCTTTAGAACAAACAGAGAGAATAAGCCATATAAAATAAAGAAGGCAGAATATGTGGAACTTCATGATCGACAAGAGTATTTCATGCAGCAGTTGCCTGCATGCTGCACGGACATGACCAGGCTTGATAGGATGTTGCAGAAATCCTCTGATGTCAGGGCTCACAGTGTATATTTTGAGTAACATACAGTATTGCCTTTCAGGTACAGTTGGAAGTGAAACGCATCTGTGGGAGGTTTCTCTTTGCCATGGTTTCAGCAGGACACGTGTTTGTTGTTTGACTTACATCTACAAGCTCCCGGAATATTACCAAGCTCCCAAGTAACGCCCTTCTCAAGGATGTAATGCAAAACAAAGCGGCTTTCTTGGCTCTGGAAATTCTTTGAAGAATGCTACCTTTTGACCAAAGGCGTTCACCATAAAAAAAAAAAAAAGCTATCTGCACATGTCAGCAAATGTGGGACGAGAAAGCAGGGGGTGAGCGCAGGTGGGCTGGGCTGGGGGATAGCTCACCTTAATGTGTTGAACCTGTGCCTAGTTAGGCAGCAGGGTGGTCACTGAATGAGCAGGCAGGGAATCCTGCTGAAGGACGGACGACGGGGAGAAGATGCTGACACGGGGGAAACCTGCTGTGTTCACTACCGAGACTAGTAGGGCAGCCGCGCTGACTGAACATGGTGGACGGTGAACCTGCACATTACAGGCCGCACGCCTCTCCAAGAAGTTAGCTGCTACCCGTGTTGGTTCAGTGTGTGTGTGTGTTTGTGTGTGCGTGTGTGTGTGTGTGTGCGTGTGTGTGTGTGTGTGTGTAATGACTGGGAGGAGCGGGCTGACGCGACGGTTCAGTGTCCTTGCCTGTTCACAGCTGCGCAGTGTCCGCGGTGAGGCAAACGGCAGCTTCCGGCAGCCGTCCCTGGAGGAGAGAGAGAGACAAAAGAAGGAGTGATGGAGGAGCCGTGGAGAAACTGCGGGGCATGATGGCAGCTGCCCCACTGCTCCTCCATATTTATTTCATTTCGATGGTGTTTCCATCCTGGTCGGTGGTGAGACACCATCCTTTTCTTTGTGTTTCATCTGTGTGGTTGTCTACACTCTTTTTTGTGGTCAGTGATTAGGATAACAGAGGTTTCTTTGGGGGTTAGCACAGGGCAGAGGAGTCTTTTTTGTGTGTACCCTAGTACAGTATGTCGTGATGTACCTGCCATGTGCTTGGGTTGCAGTAGTGGGAAGATAAAATTGCAAAGATGTGTGTGTTATGTTGTTACCTAAATTGTGCTAGGTCCTGGGGGGGCGTAGAGATTGATAGGATAAGTGTGATGGCTGAAAGAAACATTGGTGAGTGCCAGACAACTTATTGAATACATTAACATCACTGAATTGTTCGATGAACATGAATCAGTAAAGTTTTACTTTACTCTGTGCTCATGAACTGCTTGGTGGGCCGGTGGTGGATACTTGTAAAGGGGCTGGTCAAAGTGGTCATTGGGACATCCCACAGCTCCTGACACACATACACACCCTACTAAGTTAGAGACCAGTGAACCTGTCACTGAAACCGAGCACAAAAGATTAACCCTGACAACCTTAAAGCTGCAAATTACAGCCATGCAAGCTTACCACATTCTCCACTGAATAACTCAACATAGAAATTTCCTGTTAATTTTGCCATGTACAGGAGGCTTTGTTGACTTTGTTGGTAAACACAAAATTGACTCAGCAATGGGTCCAAATCTACCCATATTTTTGCGCCACCAGCAGTTCTCTCATTTCCTTCAACAGAACTCCAGTTCATCCCCATTAAATTTTTTTTTTGCTATGTAGCAGAAATGTGAATATTACATGGTGTTCAGTCAGATGTCAGGAAACAACAGGTCAACAATAAAGATGCAATATCCTCCTATTGATATCGGCAGTGTTTTCAGAAACACACCTCTCACAGCTCAGCTCAACGTTCAGACAACAAGAGCAAATCTGATGATTTTTGAAAGCAGTTTTTCTTTTTGTATAACAAATATGACCAGATTTATTATTACATCTATTTGATTGCAATCACTTAAAATGTAAAGTTATTTATTGTTGTTTTATATTGATTTTAGATCATTATTTATGTTTACAATTTTTCATTTTTTTTAACAAGCAAGAATAATTTCAACTCATATAAAAGGGCATATCAAATTTTTCATGTCATGGTTAGGGCAATGGCATTTTCCATTAGACAAATTAGTTTTGACCAAAATGATACGTAGCATGTGTGGCTATCACAGATACTGAGTGATCTGCTTGAAACTGAGGGGGGTCCAAAATGTCACTGTGCGTAGTAACCCTCCCTGTTTTCACATCACAGTCTCAGTTCTTCCACAGACCTGACAAATGCTGTCCAAATGATGCACTTTAATTAGCCTTTCTTCTGGAGTGGTTATACCATACATTGTCCAGTGGGTTTCGTTGACACTGTATCTGGTATTTTGATGGCTAAAAGCATTAACCACAAACCAATTTGCCTCTTGTTTAGAAATGAGGCCCTTTCATACTTTAAGGTAGAGCAAACAATTACAACGATAATCTATGTAATGAGTGTGCACAAACGAGCTATGAAGACACATACTGTAGCCAGAAGGCAACAAAGGTAAATGGGATTTAAAGTGATGTGTGAAGGATTGTCCTGCACCGATATCTTTCCGTGGGTGTTTTCAGGTCTTTTCATGCTCTGTAGGAGTACTTATCCTAGAAAATAAACTGCCTGCACTCCATGTCAAGATGACTTGTGGGTATGTGAATTGCTCAAATGTATTTTACACTCTTGGAATGTGCTATATTATTCAATAGAGATCAATGTGAAATTTAATTTTTTAAAAAAATATACGGGACAGGACATACCTCATACAGTTCACTGCTCAACAAAATATTGTATTTTTCGCTTTGCTGTGCTGTGGTAATAAATACATATGCTGTGAAGTCTGCATAAATAAATATAATAAAAATAATAAAAAAGGTTGTAACCTCAACATGAATGAAATTCTTTGGGAAAATAACACATATTGTACTTTAGAATGACACATTACGCCAAAACCTGTGCACTGTAAGCAGCTGTATGGTGGAATCATTGAATAAGGCATTGTATGCAAAATAGAAATAAATTGTAGCAATAACAAGCACCAGGCATTTAATACACCATATGTTCCCAATTTATTTATTTCCATCCCCCTTTAATTTCAATTTACAGAAGTATGAAAGTGCTGAATGTTCAAAGCACAAGTTTTCTACATCCTCATTATTGTACGGTAATTGCTGACAGCGCACTTTGAATTACACTCAATTATACCAAAGCACACATTTGAGTGTACAATCTGAGTGAAAAGCCAACTTATTATTCTTTATGTACCTCTGTGACAGTATCTGTAGTGTTGCCCGTCCATGAACTAATTGAATTAAATGTGTTTCTAATGGATTCTAAGCAAGTACTCCACTCCACTAAAATGAATGCCGAGAGAAATATAATACCATAAAAAGATGGTGAAATCATACATCTCCAAGTAATGTAGAAAATAAATGTATACCTATACAGTACATCAGAAAAACGGGTCAGATATACCTGACTGTATCAGATATACAGTGTATTTTTAGATGAAAAACTCCAGGATATTTGTACTTTAAACTTCATAAAACTGGTTTTAAAATTGTACATTCAAGGCCACATAAAATATTGCATCATTGAAAGCCACAGGGCGAATTAATGTTGCTCAGGGGAAAAGTCGCAGTGCTTTATTTGAAACTCAATATATCAAACAGTGCCGTGCACAAAAACAGTACACTTTATTCGTGGAGTAATTAGAAATGCTAAAAGCACATTAGGTTGTGGAAATCTCACCACTGCAAAGTCACCTTGGGCCCTACATCTGTTAAACCATATGTTCTTCGCAGTTGTTTTCTGGGAGGCAGTGTGAGGGGCTACAGTGATTTTTTTTTACTCTAGTGTTTTCTGGTCTTTTTTAAGCTCCTTCTGGGATTAGTCACCAGAACCCTTTCTTTCTGCTCTGAAAAAAAGCACCTGGTCTGAAATATGATCGGTATTATTGTCTAAAGTGCTGTTGAGTATTAAAAAGCCATTAAGAATGTAATATTACTGTGTTTCATTAAGGGAAAGATTCACATAAGGGCGCTAAATTAATCAAATGACTAACTGTTGGAAACGTGTAAGGCAGTGGATGCTGAAACTGGAGATAGTACAATAGGTTCATAAATTCTGATCAATCATATCCAGATCCAACTTTTTAAAAAATTTCACATTTATTGAGTCTTTGTCGTGTTCATCTCCTGGTAAATCTATCAATAAGGCTTTGCAATATATAGACATTCCTTATCTGTTCCTTGCTTTATATCTGACACAAAATATCAATATTTTATGAATAACCATTCATAAATTTGGGAAGTTGTGTGTCACATCACTTTGTTAATCTGGTTTTAGTTAGAACTTACCTTATATGCAGGAGACATAGGCATAACAAAATATTCATACAGTATGTAATTTTTGTCATTTTGTGAGTTTGAAATGCAACAACTTCCACACACGCTTTGGGATAATTGTTACTCAGCGTCATTTGTGAGTGTTTTTGCACTGTTCGGTTATGGTCTCTAAAAGCCCGAGCCAAACTAATAATTTAGTTCACGAGATGCCTGAGCCTCATTAACTGGATTAGTCAAGTGGGCAAATGAAGTGACCCCTTGAAGTAGACCAAAAGATTAATGTTATTATCAGACCCTCTTGCCAGAATTAATATAATTTGCTGATGTTTTTCTTTCACAATAATATGTTACCTACTCAGAGACTGTCAATTGTGCAAACCAGCTGAAATTAATTAAGAAGATGTGCACAGTGGTGGGTATATCCAAAGAAGACTCGCAGGGAGCATTCAGAGTCAACCACAAACTTTTCAGTATATATTTAAAGTAAGACATTTATGAAGAGCCAATTATAGTGGATTGTTTTGCATAAAGACAAAGTGTATGCACAGAGCATATACAGTGTATAGATGTAAGATACTGAGGTGCATACTGCATATTTACTTATTTCCAATTAAGATTCAGCAGCCACCATTTTCTTTCACAAATGAATTCATTAACCTAAAATTGCTTTTGAAAATACTTCCAAGGATTTCACCAGTTGTTCCTTTTATATTTGTCTTGTCTGCTTGCCTGTATACCGCTGGAGAGACTTTCTGTCCCATCAATGCAGCTGGCTATGGAGGTGGAGAGGGTGAAAATCAATACAGAGACCACCTATCTGCTTGTTTATCTAGATCCTCTTTTTTATCCGATGGTCTTAATCGATGGATCACACTGTGTTCTTCAATCCTGGCTGCATTTCAGACCCAATCATTGTTGAGATCTTGGTTTGCCACATTCAGCATAGACTTGCTGCGGCTCACTGAGGTTTAGGAAAGCATTAACCAAATCCTTCCAGAAACTTCAAGGTTGCAACAATTGCAGTTTCGTAACTTTTTTCCTGCCCCTCACAGAGAAAGCAAAAAGCAAAAAAAAAAAAAGAAAGCTTTGCAAATGATGATGATATATAGCCAAGACCAGTCTGATTGGGAAGAAGCTTTATCCAAGTTACTTAGATACTCAGCATGTCATAGTCATCTCAGTGCTGTGTGCCAAAGAAGCACCCATTGGTGCTCGAAAGCCAGCATGGTTCTAGTTATGTCTTTATGTTACTATTATCTGGAATTATACCATTAGGAAAGTTTCTCTTATCTGCCTTGCTAAGATAAAGGAAGCCCTACATTGTAATGTATTAGCTTATGTTGTGTTGTTTCAGCTAGCTTTAAAGCTAAAGCTTTGAGGCATACATGACTGAGGGATGCAAGACTGTTTAGTTTGTATGTGGGCACAAATACTACTTTTACAGACATCACCAGAAGCCTTCAGTAATTAAAACAATATTGTACCTCCTAGCTTTACAGTAGTGAGTAAATAATTTACATGAAATCCTCAATATTAATTAATGGGTAGGCAATAATTTATCTCAATAAATGACACTGTTATATTTAGATGATGCTATTGAAATGATATATCATCAAAATATTACATCTGCACAAATCAGAAAAATGCATTCTGCACTCACTGGTAAATGGTGTACTTCCATCTAGCTGTGAGTGCAACCACAGGCATAATCTACAGTATGTGGTCAAAAGTGAAATCAGTACATACTTCATTGAGCTTATTTGGCAAATAAAGGTAAACTGATGTCAGTATGATAATGGCATATTAGTGTATATTGTTTAGCAAATATAGGTGACTTTAGGTAGGTGATGGCAAAGATTGGGGGATTCCATCTAAAATTCCACAGTCACAAAAAGGGTGACCACCATGAAACTTTGGATGCGTGCACAATCTGAATCTGAATAGGTGGTAAACTCATTCCCCATGACTTTTCCATTAGTCTGTGAGAGGTTATTGCTGAAGATGGCCTCCTGCTGCGCGGCAGTGTCCTCATGATCAGTATGTTGCGGATCCTCTTTGTTTACAGGAATAAAGCAAAGAGTCTCAGAGCCTGTCTGAAAGCCTGATTTACTGTACTCACGGTGAATAAATCAGACTCACCGAACATGACACAACAAAGACAAGATGCTAATCACCACCTCGAGCCTTACAAATGTAGGAGCCCTGCTGCAAAATAATGAGGTGGTATTTCAAATTCAGGCTCCACCTCCTGCATCAATCTCATGCTCCGTCCCCAAACATTTAGGCGCGCGCACACACTCACACACACACACACACACACACAAATCACTCCGAAACAAAGGATTGGGCAGTGTCTATCAAATATGTGCAGGGCACCATGTGTCATTTTGGGGTGCCCAAGATCATAGTCTTCTGTTTGAGATTACAAACCTGGCACAGCAAGGCTAGTGAAGGTGCCAGCAGTGTCACAAAGCCCACCCTTTCACAGGGTTTCCATCATGCCACAGTGCACCGTGGGGGATCCCTGTGTAATAAGCATAATTGCCTCAACAGCAAACGTGTCTATACTGCTCACCGGGTAGCCTGTCTTGTGAGAAGGTGCCCACAAACTGTAGCCCACCTACCTTTTACAAATTATCTGCCAATCTGCTGTTTTTAGCATGTGTTGAATGATGGTATTACTGTTTTGAGCGATTTTGGTCCACTGATTTTTCTTTAATTGTCCATTCTTTGTGATCGGATCATGATTTCTCTGACGTGGAGAAATAGGAGTTAGCATATTGGTTTATTTGTCACTGTGAGCACCTGTTGCACCTCTTTAAAAACTTCATGCATCAAGCTTTCATGCTGAGGAGGAATTTTGGCAGAAGCATTTGTTTCTTTTTGACAAGCTTTATGTAAATCAGAGAAGTTATGCTGAGCATAGATTTGTCTGACAATGTTTAAGTTCATCAAGAAGTTATATGGAGCTCAGACTCTCCTTGTCTTCATGTTTTACAAACCTGCATACATCTTATATGTTTTGTTTGGTTGTTTTTTTTTTCCAATATACAGTTTTTAGACACAAATACTAGGACAGTTTGAAAGGTACAAATTACTGGGGAATGGCAATGAAGAGGATGGCCAAATAACACGATTTGTGTGTCCATGTGGGGGTGTATGAGAAAAAGTGTTGATTCATTTACTTCTCCTGAAACAATCTAAATGCAAATTGAACCTCTCTATCTGTAGGTTCCAGCATATAATGAGGTTGGAATTTAAATGACCTGTTTCCATTTCAGCCTTTCCAAGAGCTAAGTTAAAATTTAAGGCCTGGGAAAGCAGCAAAAATAAACCTATGCTAAAGATTTCTGAAAAGTGTCATGTACATTTTGTAAATTTCTAGAGCTTTCCATCCAAGGAGAAATGGGGCTAAACTTTTTAACTACTTTCCTCATATTTGACATGACCAAATGGTAATTGCTATGGCTTTCTTTAAGACTCCAGAATTTCTTTTCAATGATTTATGAAGTTGCCTTCACAAACTGTTCTTTGCACTTGCAATTCCATTTTTGTGTATTTTCAAAAAGAAATGCCTGCCTGGCAGTCAGTGTTTGTAAGCGAGTACCCAGCTTGGTTGGTCACTTCAGGCTGTGTATGTTAACATGCAAAGATCAGGACGCTGATGAGATACCATGGGGAAAAAACTGGTGTAGTTTCTCTTTAGTAAATGTAAAAAATATACATTTTTATGTACAAGAGTAAGCGCTCTCTAAAGTACTTCTATTCAAATTTTCACCATTGAAGGTAATTCCAGTACACACAGTTGATTGATTTATCATAATCTTTAATCATCCAAGATTAAACTTCTTTCTGTTCATTGATTATATATACACTGACCTTCCCTTGCTCTGAGTAAACATGGATTATGCAAGGGATCTGTTGTTTCCTTTTTACAATTCAAGGACTGAATGCATTAGTTCAGAAGCATTGTACTTAAGGGAGTAGTCAATGTTAACAGCTAATTGATGTGAAGCATCAAGCAAACGTTCCCATCAACAGGCAAAAAAAAAAAAACCTCCAGTTATTCTGCAGTCAGAATACAGGTGGGAGAAGACTCTGGAACTGGGCTTATACACTATCAGGTACATTTCATGAAATGCAGGCACCAAGCAGCTTTGTATAACCTTGAAGACACTGAGAATGCAGAGTGCCTGCCTGTAATAAGCCACAGTGGTGGATGCAGCCCTCTGAGGACCTCCTTGGGACAATATTAACATTACAGTACTGGGTTTCTGCACAACATTACATGTGCTATGATGATGGAGAAATGTTAGGAATAGCCAGGTGTCATTTTGAACATGGCTCAGCTTACAGGAGGAATTAAAAAGGTATTTCCCCCTCTTCTATTAGGGGGTATTTTTTATTTGATGGATGATGAATACACACAAGGTTGCCCAACAGAGACCCAGTTACATTATTATTAGTAGCAGTACTAGTTGCAGTTGTGGTGGTAGAAGTAGTAGTAGTAGTAGTAGTAGTAGTAATAATAATAATAACCAATTATTACACATTGCGAGAAGAAGGGATCAAGATTATCTGCATCGCCTGCAAATTTGTTCAAGTATGCCAGCTGCGTGTCACTCGTAATGAGAGATCCATCTGTGGTAAGGTAGTGTGGATGGCTGCTCGTCTGACAGAACAATAACAGACAAACCAAAACTCAGCAAACCACCTCCCTCGTTGCAGCGGAGGGTGAAACTGGAGAGGACATCTTTTGTAACATGTTTTGGCATGTGGGGGAAGCACACTTGACTTTCATGCCTCTAACCCTGGTCATGGTGCACACTGTGCCACTTCTCGTTCTCTTGATGAGCTAGGACGCTGGTTATTATGTCCTAACTCGGCTAGATGAGTGTCTGCAATCCATTAAAACTGAGAAAGGGAAGGCAATGCCTTGTGATGTGTTTAGGTATCAGATTCCTGTGGAAGAGATTAACACCTGTCTTAAGTGAATGCCATCTGCAGACTGAGCCTCATTCTCCTTTAAGTAAGTTACCTGCAATGCTATGCTCTCAAGGTCTTTTTGTCCCCACGCTGTCCTGTTTTTAGTCTGTTCATAAATGTCACTGCATTCTCCATTGTTAATGTCTGTTAATGTAAATTGGGTTGTAAATGTAAATTAGAGCAAATGGATATATTTTAAAGTTTTTGATTAGAAAAATAGCACCATTTACTAATTAAAGAGCCAGTAAATTCATGTCCCATAAAATTTTATTGATAAAAAAAATGATAAAAGTATGAAGTGAGCATGATTATGACAGCCACATTCATTACTCTCCAAGCCGCTGGAAAGCATTATAGCTTGTGAGGACATTTTCTGGCAGTGATAAGTTTGGACACTGTATATCTAACATTTCATTTAAAAACTATTTTTTTTACGTCTTGCAATTACATTTTTCAACATTCATATTTCCAACTTGTCAATGTACTGGATAATACTTGTCAAACTGGGCTGAACGTGCTTGCTATAGATATGATGGGAAGGGCTAGATGCAGGTGGAGGTAGGCAGTAATATGCCCATTTAAGTACTTTACCTTTTACCTGCATTTTCCAGAATCCCTGAGTCTATAGTTGGCCTTTATCTGATCTCTTTAGGTGGTGACTGAGACAGATTGCACGTCATTCTCTTCCTTATAAACTCCAGCATAGATCATTCAAGCCCGGTTTGGCTCACATTAACTGTTAAACGCGATTTATGGCTGAGCATTATTTTATTTGCCAACAGCACAAACACAAAAGAGTTCCAGAAAGTTTTCACTGATATTAGATTGCCCATCAGTTTCTCTGGTACAATCACACAGACAGGAGCTAACACCACTTAATTTACTTTTTGTGTATGGCAAACCGGCAACCTTGACATTATCAGCAGTCATAGGCTGATTGCAAGCCAGCATCCTAAGCAAATACAAACAAGGCAAGCATGGCCATTCACAAAAAGAATAAGTAACCATGTAGTAAAAAGACTGATTGAAAAGCTGTGATAGCCATGTTACAAATCAAAAATGTCAGGGTTTCAAAGAGGTTGTCAGAGAGTGAGCAGCAGCTGCAATTCACACTTTGTGAAAGCTAAGTGAAAAGTAAGACTTGATGGCTTTGATTAAAGCTAACTTTCCAACCAACCTTGAAGAGTTTGAAATGTAATCGGTTTGTATTTGAAAAGCACGTGAAGGTTTTTAAGGCCATTTTGAAAAGCATTTAAAACTGTAACTTCAAATACATCTAAAAATTATTCTTAAAAATATTAATACATATGTTCACGTCATTTACAGAGGCATTAAAAAAAGAACCTTACAAAATGATCAATCTATTCCCAAAACCCCACCAAACAAAGCCACACTAACAATAATAAAGACACGTTGTTTGGATAAGTTTCAAAGTGCTGATATTGCACAATAGTTAACAATGCACATGAGATAAGAGAGAAAATCTTTCTGAAGAACATCAAACACTGGTCAAAGAGAGGCAATGCTGGATATTTTAAGAGCTTCCAGTGCTTCATGTTTATTGGAGAGAAAAGTCAGAGAGTCAGAAGATGGTCAAGTAAAAACATGTATCAGTTAACTAATCAGACGTGGCTGTCCATGGGGGCATGTCTGTTAGGTAACTTAGGTACCAAGGTGTGGGTTACCTGGAACCACCCTGATTTGCTTGGGGGACAAAAGAATGGTTCTTTCTTTGGCTCAGATTGTGTAAACACAAATGTCTTCTTTAGCATTCAGTTCATGCGTTAATGTTTTAAGAGTGTAAGGTATTTTGGAGTCTTCTTTTAAGTTAAATTATTAAACTGTCTTGCGAGTTGAAATAGAATGAATGCTCATTATTTGAAGTCATCATATTACATTTTTACATTAAACACAGCAGCAGTTTACAGGCGACAGCACAGAGACCTTTCCCACTTTTACATTCTCTGTGCATGGTGGTTACCCTCACAGGCTGGATCTCTTGTGTAGGTGTACAATGTAAAACCATGTGCATTCAGATCCCATGCAATAATGAATTGAGTAAGGTACAAACTCCAGATTCTTTCAGCCATGTGCTTGCTCTCTCCTCCCACAGAAGTCTGGGCAACTTATTACTCTTTCCCTTTGAATCTGCCACTCATGGTCTCTTGGGTTTCGTTTCCTCAGACTTCACTCACTGAAGATTAGGTCCTTCATTAAAAGATGATGTTAAGAATTTGCCATGAGAGAACTGACTTTTCAACTCAACGTGACTCTCTCTCAGACTCACAGGAAATTGAGAAGGGCAGGGAAACATCTAAATACCTGGCATCTAGCAAGGTTGTCATAATAATGCCTTGACAGCAAGTACAGTTTTTAAACGCATTGAATAGCTACCATTTTAGTGTACAGGGAACACATTTAATTATATGTATGAGTACATTATTCTTTATTTTAATTTATTCATTTTCTGAATCTGAATACACTTTTGTTTTTGTGAATGCACCCTGGGCCTTAATTCTCTTCAGATCAGCAAAAAAAAAAAAACAGCTCCAAACTGATGTTTTAATGCAAATGTAGTCTTGAGGAAAACTTGGGCGCAATTTGCAGGCAGTTTTAAATTTCAAAGGGGGCTGACTGCAGCTGTGCTTGTGCCACTCCACAGGCATGATGGAATGAAGGCAAAGCCCTTGATATTTCCCATTTTAAGAAGGTGCAGTTTTAAACTTCTACAAAGTACAAAGTAAAGGAAAAAGCTTTTAGCGTGATGGTCAACTTATGAATGACTAAATTAGGTTTCAGGGAAACAGAAACTTTAAACTAAACTAAATTTTCTATACTGAGCAATGTGAATGTCACAAACCCCTCTCTTGAAAGGTATTTCCAGTGAATTACTACCTTGAACATACTGATTTGTATATGTTGGATATTACTAATTCCAGCAGCTAATGAATATTTATTACCTTTGGTTGATCCATCAAGCAAGTACCGTGCATTACATGCTTAAAAAGCAACCTCTTTCCATTAGACTTGTAATAATGTGTTTATTACACAAAGGTCTTTCATTTAAGTGACCTCTTCACAGTAGAAAAATCTGTTGGTGTATAGTACATTACCAAACATACAAAGCATATGTGGTTGGATAACATTTTTTTCTTTACTGTAAATGATTCTGTAAAGTAAGTATGAAGATAGATTCAGTGAACATTTTTTTAAAGATTCTCTGGTGAGTACAGTACATAGAGCACACAGCACACAGCGTACAGTGTACATTTCAGATTTTAGATTAGCGCAGCAGCCAGCCGCATTTGAGGGATGGAGGGTAGAGTCAATGAACGGATGAATAACCTTGGCCACTGCATTATGTATGCTGGCCTTGCCCAGAAGATGGGAATAGGTCTAAATGCCTATCATGCTCTCTGATTCACAGAGGGGTTTACCTTGCTGTCAGCAAAAAAAGGGAAAAAAAACAGTTCTGCAGCCTGATAAAGCCTGCATTAGTTCTCATACTCTGAATATTTCAGCCATGTATGCCACATAAATCAAACGCTACACTTTAGAGGATCAATAGCCTTTGATTACAGATTAAGACAGTAAGAGAGCACTTTGGGTCAAACCTAGGTGTGCCACCGCTGTAAGTTGAGTGCTGAACATATTTTAGAAAGGGTTACGCATGCATTCAAGAAAAGCAATACTGTTTTTTCCTGTTGAACTGGCTCCTTGTCATCTGACATTATTACTTTTTTCTAAACTTGGATTGAGATTAGATCGTGATTGACTATACTTTTTCTAAATTTTTATCTTCTTTGTTTTGAGGAAGAGTTGGTATCAATAGCATTGACATTACTGATAACCAGTGTTAGATTCCTATCTTTAGACATTGCAATTCACTGATCCATGCTATCCCCAGAGCTAAAACTAAGGAAATGTACATAATTACGTCAATAATGACATTCGTATATCGAATTAGTAGCCATTTGGTCTTCCTCACTTCAAAGCAATCAGCAAATGAAAGTGATGTAGGGCACCTGAGGATTTTTTTTTTTTTTTCAGGAATGATTTTCTAGGATCCGATGGCTGAAAATGAGAAGCGAGGTAATGATAGACCTGCAAGCATCTCACATGAGGGTGCAAAGGATTCACTTTGATTTCGTCCCTGGAAGAAAGAAAGAAGAGAGAGGATGGAAAAGGAGGATGAACTCTGCACTTCTCTCGGTGCGAGGGATCAGTAAGCACAGGCCTGAAATAGAATCCTGTGGCAGCGGAACATCTGAGACTGATATCTCCTAGCAATAATTCATCGTGACAGCTATGAGAACCTGCCAATAGGGGCTTGAAGTTTGTGATCCACATCTCTGGGTAACCTGCGGGTGGGCAGACAGTCCTCTGCAGCCTCAGCCGGCAGCACATCGTTCAGAGTGCCAGGGATCAGATCAGCACAATGGACAGCAGCAGTCCTTTTGCTCCCTGGAAAAGGAGTTACTATATTAAAGATAGCTGGTGGAGCACAGATATTCAGGACTTCTGTGGCTCCATACCCAATAACATTCAGAGTGGATGCAATACATAAACAAGAGGACAAACCTCATATAAGAATATGCAATCAAAAGCAGCAGCATTCCCCAATGTGCTTCATTGTGCAGTGGACCGTGAGGCAGATTTTATAATGCATACTTGATAGTATAATTAAAAATAGTGTTTTTTAACCAAAGGCATACTGAGGCATCAGTAGGTTATACTTGCTATACTGTGCATTATAACAGCACCCATCATCAGTCACATGAGTGTAACTCTTGACCTCTTTCAACAAATACATATTCTCATAAATATTTGTAAACAAAACCCACAGAAAATGTTTTATTTGACACCAAAACCAAAAATGGCCCTAAAAGGTTGAATTAAAATGGATGGGATGTGGCTCAAAACACTATTTGTTTACCTTCTCATAGAAATATCACAGGCACATTTTTAAATAATTTAATACAGTGTGTTTAAGATACTGGCAAATTTATCCAAATGCAAATAACTGCTGTGTAACCTGTATCTAATGGTATGTGTATACTGTTATACTTTGTTATATTGCTGCAATTAAACCAGGAAAAACCTCTGCTATTTAATAGCATCCATTTCCAATTATGTTTCAGACTATAGGACTGAGATATGGCCGTTTTGTAAACCACTGATAAAGCTGTATGCTACCTCATTTCTATCAAGTAAGTTATTCATGTCCCTGTTTTTAAGTAAACTGCATAGAGGGGTATTTCTATTCAAGGTTACAATGCATTGGTAAATGTAAATGAACAGTGTCTGAGAGGGATTATCAAACACTGGACAGTACACAGGGCAACATACTTAACATCCTCTTACTATATATGGTGGTACTGACAGTGGTCTTTTAATTAAAATGAACTTCTGGTCATCGATGATTTCATTACATGGAGACGCAGCAATGCACTCAAAATTTTCAGCAGAATTTTACAAGCTGTTTAAAAATGATTGACACCAAAATACATTAATACACTTACAGAGACAGGTACTCATGCTTATAGTTGGAAACATGGATTACATCATGTAATTTCAATTTTAGGTGCATGTTTAGTTTGCTGTAGGGATTAATAATGTAAATTGTTGAGGTGTTGCTGGAATGAAAAACTTAAACTGCACAAAAAATGGCCCCAGGAAGCAATTAAAACTAAGTGGGCCGCTTGTAATATCTCTTTTTTATGGAGCACTCTAATTACCTTTAAGCAAATGATGACTTGCACCTAACACTGAAACAAATTATGGAAACCTAATCATTAACATCTAACCTTAATTTAAAACAGAAAAAGACAATAACAGCTCAAAGGTGAAAGTCACTTAAAATATTTAATATAAGAAATGATAATTTCATCACTAAGTCAAACAAATTATTACAAGTTTAATTCTACAAATGTATGTGATCGGATTTTAAGCAATGAAGTCTCAAGGCAAGCATGTTGCTGTTGTATGGTATGTGAAAAAGGTTATGAAATGATGTCACATACATCCACTTGTATACTGTATTCAGTAATGCATGCTTAAGTGTAATAATTGCATAATAATAATAATAATAATAATAACAATAATAATAGTAATAATAATAATAATTTGATTATAAGTTCTGAAATAGTTTTGAATTTCATGGCTTGATTGTCAAGCTGCTCAAATACTGTAATTTTTTGTAGTAGACTAATCTTCCCATAGAAGTCAGGGCAACAGAGACATTGAAAATCATCCCAGCTCTTGCGCCTTATGGAGAAATACTGTTAAAATAGGAACTGGAACTGGGAAAGGGGGGATGAAGTGATTTCATATGAGGAGTTGGCAGGCTTGAAAGAGAGGCCTGTTAGATGAGTTGTCTGATGGTCTATTTGGCTAGACTCAGAAGAGTACTGGAGATAGATGAATCCAAGAGAAAAAGTTTAATGTGTTCTCGTTATTGTGGGTTTTCTATACATATAACAGTCACAAAGGAACTTGGTAATCTGATTATTAAAAATATATATAACCAAGCATGGAACAAGGCTTGGCCATGCCTCAATATATTCAATTTTCTTCTACTGAAAGAAGAATGAGAGAGCTGGGAATTTTTTTTTATTATTATTATTTTTTGCAATGCATTGCTATGGACAGAGACAGATGTCACTGAGCTGAACTTTGATCTTTTATTTCCCTGAGGAGTACAATTGTTTTGGATTTCTTCTTTTTTCCTGAGATATTTGTGGATTTCCTGGGCTTTGAATTTTAGTGTAAAAAGGATTTTTTTCTAATATTGACTCATGAATCTTTCAAATGAAGAAAAGACTGAATACACTTTTTTCTGTGTATATATGCATACTGGTTGCTGAATATACTGTGTCTGGGGTGTACATTATTTGGAAGTATATTGTGTTTGTTATTGTTCTGTTATGTCTGAGGTTTATGACACACTTTTGCTACAGTATTGATAAAGCAACAAAACCCCTGCATATTCTAACTTGGTTTTATAACATTGCTGATATTCATAGGTGATTGGGCAGACTGTTTTATGCTAAATGGCTAGCTGTCACAACCTGACAACCATTCTGCAACCCTGTGACTCCATTTCACCCATTTCTGACTGATATTGCATATTAGAAATTGACAGTAATTGGGCTCTAGAGAGGCTCAGTCCTAAAACTCAAACATGGATGTGAATCTAACCCATGTCATTCACAGACAAAGATCAAGAGTCCAAAGAAGCGGAACACAGCTGGCTTGGTTATGGTGGGCATTGTTGGCCACAGTTCCCTTGTTGCACTGCTCTCAGATGTCGCTAGACATCTATGACTGGATGAAATTACATCAGGGAGATGTGCCTATCCTCCTGCTGTTTTCTTTCCAGGTGCAATTTGTGGAAAAAAAAATGGTGGTTGGCATCATGTATCAATCAGATTACTAAATTTGCTAAAACCATGAGTTCCTGGGTGAATGCGGAGGTGTTGTGGGCAAAACAATATAAGCCTAGTTTACAATTGGGGATTAAAAAAGTTAGTTGAAAAAGAGGACAAAGGGAATATTCCTATTTTCTCCTGTGAAAAATGAAGATAACATTTATTTCATGAACTGAATTGGTGTAGTGTACAGCTTTGTTATATTAAACAATATAATAAATATCACAAGAACATTGGCAATGTTAAAAAGAACAAAAGTAAAAAAATAATCTGTGGCAAATAAAGAGTGCTTTATTCAGTGAAATAACTTGGGAGCACGAATGTTACATTGAAGAGATATTAAAGACTAACAACAGAGACAGGAGAAGCTATTTTAGTTTCTCATCTGAAACAGAGATTTGTTAAATGAAGTTTAACGTTGTGAAGTTTTGTTTCTGATGAGAAGCTGAAATAATACCGTCTCTTCAACTTTAGACTTCCATGCTCCCCACACATTATTTAATTTAATACCCTTTAATTTGCCACAAATAATTTTTGCTACTGTGCTTTGTAAAGTTCCTGATATTCTTGTGATATTTATTATGCCAAATGAGTAAATAAATAAATCTTACCTGTGACCAAACTGATGATGTGTCATTACACACAGACTAGTTGGTCATCAAAACAAAAATTAACTGACCTTTTATGAGGTTTCTGATGGAAATAACCAGTCATTCTGAGATCTGACTTACTACAAACACTTACTTCTGTACCATCTAATCTATTCAACAGATGCCCAAACTTGCACCATTTCCACTTTCTTTCTCATCTTCTTCTCCATCTTAATTTTCTTGCTGCATTATATAATCAAAATACACAGCATACATTTTGGTTGTGAAGGAAAGCTAGGTAGATGACATATTAACCTCTGAACAAAATATTAATAACATTAATATAGCAAAAATTGAACAGACAACAAAAAACTAAAATACATCCTAAATGCAGATATATTAAATGTATTTCTAAAATACATTTCCTCTTGTAACAGCAACATCGCCATGTATGTCAGCTCTCAACAGGTAGCAAGGTTAAACATTAAGCCCAGTCTAGATTTGCTACTCCTGCCCAGCTAAATCTACCATTTCAGGGTTAAAAGCACAACAAGCCAGACAGCCGGCCACATGTTTTGGCCCTGTTGCCATACCTCACCACCTGTGCCCACAATGCGCACCAGGCCAGGCACTCAAATGTGTGACGGTATCCATTATTGCCACTGTCAGTGTGGATGCATCTCACAATGATCATTCACACTGGTCAGATATGTTTGCACATGGAGAAGTGAAGAGGGTGAAGAGAGATGTGAATGGTGGACCAAGTCTCTGGACAGCCTCTTTCACTCAAATACCTGCATTCTCAACCACGTGTTGGAGGTGCTCAACACAGGGACCAGAGTGGTATCCAAAAGATCAGAAAAACAATGTAATGTAACGGACAAACAAGTTGCGTTTTATTTATAAATCACATCTGCAAAGCAAATTGTCTCATTTATTTCACATCCCAGTGAATAATTGAAATTACATGTCCAATAAACTGCATGAGCTTACCACCCTATAATGCAGCATTTGGATACATGTTTCCATGTTATTGAGAGAAATGGAGAATAATGGAAATTAATACCGACTTGAATTACAAAAGGTGTTTTTTTTTTTTGTTCGTTTGTTTGTTTTCAGCTCCTCATTCTATAGATGCCTGGGTCATATACCAGTAGATAACAACAGTTCTTTACAGAATGTATTGTGTGTCCAGGATATTGTTCTCAGCAGCATTTTTTTCCAGATTGAACACCTTCCTGTAAATGGGTATTTGTCCCCTGTAAAGTGCTTGTTCCTGAAAATTGCATCCTTCTTGTTCTCAATCAATGCCTTGACAGACAGCGTATTCAGTCACTTGAGCACTGTGGGGTCTGTTTAACAAACCGACCTGAGCAGACTACAAATGGGATCTGTCTTGAATCTCTAGTAATTAATTTCTGGGAAATGGGGTAAACCTTTGCTATTCTGTTTTACAGCGAGACAATTTACAGCAAGACAAACCCAAGACAGACCACCGTATGGTGATAATGAGGTTATGACTGGAAAGAGAGCAAGTATGGCAACCACTTGATGGGGCTCATTGCAGGTTTCAAAATGTTCTCGATGAAAAATGTTATTTTCACCTCTGCCGAATCTAACAAAAACACAGAACTAAAGTGAGACAGCTATCCCAAAATTAAAATGAGTGAAATTCAACATTGCAAGTAGTTTATTGAGGGGTCACCTACAATAAGTAGTGTTGGTTGCATTGTGGCTATTTAAATTATTATAACATGACCAGATTTCAGGTGACAACCTAATTTTCCAACTAGGGATGAAGAAAGTACATCTATCTAAAACCCCAGACTGCATTTTATAATATTTGCAATCGTCTTGTCCTCAAAGCAATTATGAAGTACATATCACCAAAGTGGATTATATAAAGCCTCTTTATGCTGCTCGCTTTTCAGGTCTTACCTTGGGCCCCATTAAAAGACTGTTGATTCTTTGTATTTTGGAATCAGCAATGTGCAGTACAGAAACCATAATCCAAGCCTTTATGTAAGTTTCATTTACATGGCATATATGGTGTGAATTTCAACACCTGCAAAGCTATTCTGTTTTATTGACTGGTGTTGTGCTGATGCATTCCAGAAAATTAAGTCTAAATTATGAAGTCATAATTTCATATGTTAAAAGACTGACACTTAGATTCTTAGATTGAAGTATCAACATAGTTTACTTACTTTTAGGAAGCATAGGTTAAATAATGTTAACACAATTAATGGCACTGCATTAATAGCAAAACGTTTTAAAAACATTATCAAAGCAAATCAATACAGGGAGTACCCAATGCACACAACCATACAACTTCCTGCTACTGTGTTTGAACAGGTGAAAAAGGCCCTAGACTGTATAAACACATATGGCCATGATCAAACAAAATATGATACTGCATAGTGAATATATTAATTAACTCATACATCTTGTGTTAGCAACTGAAAAGGAGGTTCATTTAATGGGTCAGAAATGTCTGGTTGATACTGGACACAGAGTTTTGGTCATTGAAAAATATAGTTGAAAAACTGAAAAGGAAAATGGGAAAATATGCCAAAGGAAAAGATGCCATATTTTCAATTCACTCATGAATTTCAGTTCATTCCCTGAATTGAAATGGAATTTACCCTAATCATGCTGTGACACATTTTTCTTTTCCACGTTTCTTTTCCAAAGCTATAGGTTAAAATGTGACAGAACTTTTACATTTATTTTTGGAGATGTTACACATGATTTTTTTCTTGTATTCTGTATGCTGTATCTTTTATTCTTTTTTAAATCTTTTTTATTTAAAATTCACATTTTAAATGCACTACAGCTTTTACCTTGCCAATGACATATGACTCATTAGTACTAGAAAAGCAACTTCAGATAAGTGTACAGCAGGAGGTTTAATGCTGGTCAACAAATCTAGCTCTTTCCATTGGTTGAATGCTCTTCAGTGGGTAAGACAACCCATGTCAACATTGATCATCAAAGCTTGTGCTTCTCTGCACAGGGTTATTTCCAAAGCAGACTTGTAAGAAAAATTATTCTTCCTTCATGAATACCATGCATGAAAAGCAACTGCACTTCAACCGGCAAGAAACCAGGTCATATTTTTTCACCATGGATCATGGATGTTTACACCTTATCAATATTCTGAACATATTGTGGTGGTAGGTTACTTTAAAGAGGTTGATACACCTTGCAAACTACAAATGTAATTGAAGAACACTGACCTTGGAAACAAAGTCCTCTGGTAAACATATGTGAATTTCAAAGAGAATTAAATAACCTCGAAAGTGTTTCCCGTTCAGAAATGAATAATGATAAGCATCTGCAGTTTAATGGTGGTTGTGTTTCCCGTTGCTGGCTCCCGCTTTTTTCAGATCGTCTGTGCTATCCCTTGGTGTATTTGTTTTGTTACTTATGAATACATTACAAACACACACTTCTGCGGAGGCTTTTCCCCCCAGAACCCTTTGAATATTACCAACAGAGAAAGCTGTCTCACTTGATCAAATACATTGCCTACAGTGTTTGGCTTCCCAGCTTTTTTTTTTTTTTCATTCCGTCTGGCATGGAAGTGAGGCATTACATGTAGCGTCTGTTAAGTTTTTGGGGCACTGAAAGCCAAGATAAAAGGCATTGTCTTTCATCTGACTTTCACATCCTCCTCATGCGAAAAGGTCTTTGTCTGCTGAGGTGAAGGGCCATAACTTCAAGATAAATGTTGCCAAGGTTAATGTAGGCGAAACTTACAAAGGCAATACACAGGAATGGCAGGCTTCATAGGCTTTTCTGATTTTAAATCCTGAGATGGATTGTGGTACAGTACAATTCCTCCATTCAGTACAGGTATGTATGTATGAAACCTTCATTGAATGCTCTAGGCTCAAAATTATGTTGTGAAAGCAATATTTTGCAAATGCTTTTGAAATTACTTCAATCAAGATCAGAGATAAAGGATCCAGCATCTTGCTGTGTTCTCAATTAAAACGTTGCACATTAAATTAATTCCAATGGATCATCTTTGGAAAGCAGGTAATCTTCTCAGGGAAAAAAATTCTGAGCAATTCCATACTGGTGTCAAACTGGACCTCAAAAACTATCTGCCCCACCACAATGACACCGACTCCAATGCATCAATCCCAATATGTACAGCCACTGATCTCTTTGTGAAGGGAGCCTATTTCAGTCCCTGGTGTGGTACCCCCACAACAGGCTCTAGGCAAAAGGCACTTCCAAGCTGTCTCATTAGTGCATGACCTCTCTAGGGGATTAGCAGTGCTCCCTGCACGTGATGCTGCACAGTCTTTGCATTCTTCTTTCTGACGCTGCTAGGTGTCCTGTGTCTTACACCTCAAATGAAAGTGATATCAGTTTATTTAGTTCATAATGGAAACGGAGGAGTTCATAAGGATTATGGCCTCACACTTTTTGTGACAAGCTTGCCAATATCAGGATCACCCATCATATGCCTTTGCCTTGATCAGGCTGATTAATATAATATAATATAATATAATATAATATAATATAACTATGAGAATAGGTCACATTATAACCACACAATATGGTTTCCCCTGAGTTGTGCTGAGGCAGTTACCTCACTGGATGCTATCAAGAAAAGGGATTCACAATTGGTGTTCCTTATTTAAACATTCAAAAACTGATTCAGTATAATTAACCAACAGAGTTGGATTCTCTGTCCCATTTCTAGATCTCCAGTCACCAATGGTATCCAGGTAAATAAGCATGCCATTTATTTTCTATCTTAGACACAATACCTTTGAGTGATGAAGCCTCAATGATTCTTCAGTTATGATTCAAACCTTCAGCAGTCCGTAAATAGCAACTCTTGAGTTTTTTTACTTTTTTTTCTACAATGGATACAACACATAGACAATCATGTTTCAAAGTGATCCGATTACCTTACAACTAGCATATTGTCTGCTTGTTGTTTCACGAATATGTTTCTCATGTTTCTCTACCCTTAACCTTGTCCAACCCTATGCCCATTGAGGAATTCCCTGGATATTATTCATACAGCTGATATTTATATCATATTCAAGTCAGGGCTTTCAATTCAAAGTAAACTGTTATCACTCTGAAGATCAAAGAAACAAATGGTTTGTTTCAGATCACTTCCGGTTTGGTCCCAAAGGCAGATGGGTATGCACTGTTAGCTTTACAAAAGCAGATCAGTCCTATTAATCCAAGCCTGGAGAACAGAATTAAGGCAAGTGTTCCCAATGTGCACAACAGAAACAGCCAAGACTTCTCTGATCTCTGAATTCTGTATTTCATATTTAACCTCTTTCTTCCACATCAACATGCATTTAGGAAACCTTTTTACCCTTACTTATGATTGATGTTTGCTTGGATACTCATCAATGGTTTTCTCTATTATTTATTAATTTGTTATTTCTTTTTTTGGGGGGGTGGGGAGGACTCAACTTTACACATGTGAGATCCACTGAACAGCTTGTAATTCTCAACCATCACTACCCATATCTACAAGCTGAATGATACAAGTATGTTTCACAACAAGTACAACAAATAATTCTCTGCGTTTATGTATGGGATGTTACTGCATATCTTGCATAGAAGACTAATTTTATAATGCTCTAGAACAAGTTGGGAAGATTATCTGGCTCCAGGTATACAAGATAAAGCAACTGTGAAGAAACAGTGTGGAGTGATATTCTGGGTAAAGCTAGTGTAAAGGTCCAACATATGTAGCACTTTTAAAGTTTAGTATTTGTACTGAATCTCCCATGTGCTTGCCATAAATCAGATGTTTTACTTGATGGCAGTGTGTTGCAGGCCCAGGAGGATTTAATCCATTGCAGTTCGATACCATCTATACATGGGAAGATCTTGCAACTGGTGATAAAATCTGCTTGAGTAATGCCCTAAGCAAATGGCTGCACTGTTGCATACAAAACAAACCAAGAAACGTGTCTTAAAAATAAAATGCACAGCACCGCTATAAGGAGTGAAAAAAGCTACTGAGCTTTAGTCTTGTCTTTCATTTTTGCCAGCATCTGTTGGGCTTACATGCTTTTTTCAATTGCAGTATTGCTATTTTAAGGCTTTTCTTTCTGTCACTGATTTGTGTACTCATTAATGCAATACTGTTAGTGCCTTGAGTTGAACTTGGAAAAGCTTATTAATAACTAAGATAACAGAGATTTGGGAGTGGCTAGTAATGTCAGTAGTTTCATCTATTTTCCATGCAAAACAAGAGCCTTGATAACTTAGATCTCTCTAACATTGTAGCAAAGTGGAGACAATTAGATTATTCTCATTAGATTATTGTTTGTGACATAGTTGTGACAAGTTTCACTATGTCCAGCCAGAACCAGGCAATCACTTTTATTTACCAATTACTAAATTCTTGTAGTTGCACTTGTCGGAATCTTTGCCTGCGTTTTATGTGCAAAAAGCTTATTTTTGTCACCCCAACAAGGATGTTGCAGCTCTGCCCTATTTTTGAGATGAGCACCCTTGTCTAGTTAACCCTTATCCTGCCCAGTAGACCTAATCAAACACACTTCCTACTGACATGCTCTTTCAAAATCTAATGCCTTTTGCAAGCTCTGTCAAATTCACAGAGACCATGAAATCCCATTCTTGATTATGTCAGCAGACTAGGTCAGCTGTACATTTACTTAGTGACCATGGTACCAGTAATGCCCTCTGTCTTCCTATATCAGAAGCCCCCAAAAGACCAATTTCTACAATTTTTGAACCAGGTTTTGATTTGATTTTGTGTTTTTTTTTCTTCGTAGTTAATGTATTAAAACAAGCCACGTAAAATCAGATCCAAGATGTTCACCATTTACAGGTATGCAGGTAATTTGCTGAGTATCATTAGCAAACTAGTCTGCCAGACAAAATACACTATATGGACAAAAGTATTTGGCCACACCTGTTTTTTAGGGTTTGGGCTAGGCCCCTTATCTTCAGTGAAGGGCCATCTTAACGCTTCAGCATACCAAGACATTTTGGACAATGCTATGCTTCCAACTTTGTGGCAACGGTTTGGGGAAGGCCCTTTTCTATTCTGACATGACTGTGCCCCAGTACACAGAGCAAGGACTATAAAGACATGGTTTGATGAGTTCGGTGTGGAAGAACTTGACTGGCCCGCACAGAGCCCTGACCTCAACCCCATCAAGCACCTTTGGGATGAACTGGAACGGAGATTGCGAGCCAGGCCTTCTCGTCCAACATCAGTGCCTGACCTCATAAATGCTCTACAGAATGAATGGGCACAAATTCCCACAGAAACACTCCAAAATCTTGTGGAAAGCCTTCCAAGAAGAGTGGAAGCTGTTATAGCTGCAAAAGGGGGACCAACCCCATATTAAAGTATATGTATTTGAGTACAATGTCATTACAGTCCCTGTTGGTGTAATGGTCAGGCGTCCGAATACTTTTGTCCATCTAGTGTAGCTAGCTAGCTAGTTAGAAGTAAGCGAAGCCAGCAGTTAAGTAAGCTGGTAAAATACTGTGATTACAAAACTCAAAAGATGAGTAAACAGCTCTGGGGATGTGAAGTCTTACTTCCAGGCTGAATTCTCATAGTAATATTGTTATTGTCCAATCAGCGCCAAACAAGGCATCTCATTGGGATGCTGGGATGCCGGGCAGCGCTAAATACTCATCATAATGTTTTTAGTATCCAGTCTGAGCTAGACAATAGTGCAAGTGAAAATGCCATTCCTAGTACTGCTTAATATTTATTGTTTACTTTTTTAAAAATTATTTAACAAAAAAGTGGAAAATTAGAAAAAAAAAAAATAGGGTTGGCCTCCCTTGCATCCTCTGCGGAGCCACTACTGATATGATGTTCTGTATCAAATTATGTAAGCAATAATATAAACTATCGCCGCATATAATTTAACATGATCATATATAAAATGCTTCATTAGCACTAATTCACTTCGTTACAGGTGAGTCCTCATGAGCATAGACATAGATTTCGCAGTGCAAGGTAAACTGATTTGGGCTTTCAGTTAAAAATTGTTTGGTTATGATCTTGCGATAAAAGCCTCAGCCCTCTTTGCCAAACACCAAAAGTGTCTTCTGGAATCTCTGCTGTTGTTGTTCATGATTTTCCCATCATGCCATTGATCTTGATGATGTATGATAAGAGAGAATGGAATACATCATCAAGTGGTCCCTAATATATCATCCTTTCAGCAAAATCAAAGGTGTGCATGTGTTGAAAACCAGGTTGGCTTATGCCAGAATTTATGGTTGTAGATTAGTAAAAATCCACAACTTGAATGAGGGTAATGTTACAGAAACTATTACCTTCCATGTCTCTTCAAATCCTAAAACTGTCTCATCATGCATCCCATACATAATGCAAGATTTTGAACCATGCCTAATAGTTTAACCACATATACTGTAGCTCAACACAGCATTGCTCTCTTTCATGTAAGTTTGATGTAGTCGTCTCAGTTTCAGAACAACTGTCCTGGTGGTGTTACAAACAATGAGCACTTGACTGCTTTCTCTAAACATTTGACACGGGAAGAGCTAAATGGAGCTGGTTAAATATTTTATAAACTACATAAAAAGAAACATGGCTGGTGAATCCCCAAAAGAAATCACTAAATGCAAAAATGTACCACTGCGTGGTTTGTTGTGTAGGCTTTGAAGTATGAGCTTGGTTCTGTGCTACATAAAGACAAACATTTTAAAAACAAAGTTTTATCGTTTCCCATGCTCTTTCTTTTATCTCAGATCCAGCTTTGTGCTCTTTCTAGACATCAGCCTTAAATCAAAGTTACACACCACTGAAACACTATGAACCTGATATGAGTTGCTGTGTAGCTATTGTCTGAAGGACTTTAGTACTCGTTCATGTCTTTCTTTTTTGTGACACATCATTACTAAGGCACCTTGTGCAGTTATTCATGAATATATAATGGGCCGGTCTAAAGCTGGAATCTGAAATCCCATATTTCTCTCCTTTACAATGGAAAACGCAGGTGGAACCAAGGCAAAGCCGTTACTGATGGAGGAGGTACTCATGAGAAACACGACAAACATAATGACAAGGCAGTGGAATAATTATGTTGACCACTTGCATTCCATGCTGCCACGCATTATTTACCGCTCTCTCTGCGTGAATGCAGTGTGATAAATAAAGGCATCACATCTTCTTCGTACCTCATAGCAAGGAAAATGTGGGACGGAATTACACTACCAACCATGTAATTGTAACTTGCCATGGTTAGCCATGTGTTGGCACCTGGTAAAATGCCAATAAATGTTGTGGCATGCCATGCCCTCTTCTGGTTGTATAGTACACTATCATTTCTAGCAAAAAATGTGGCCTGTAGCAACACTAATATTATCTGGTTGCCAAACGTTTGCCAGAGATTTGTCTCTTCTGGCACTTTTACAAAAGCACCTTCTAAACAATTTATTCTCTAAGGTGTGAAGTTCACCAATATGATGGACAGACAAAACATTTTCATTCCATTTCAAACATAGCCTTGTCCCACATATCATTGATGGTGCACTCACTCGCCACATGCTGCATGCTGCCTCAGTGCTCTAACATTCTATTTTAGAAGGTGCAAGAATCGCCATGGTTTACACTCCTTTCCCAATTCACCCTTAATTGCACTGGTCAGACATTGCAGGTACTCTGTCTTCCTGTTTCTTGTGCAGTTGAGTGAAGCAGTTTCTATGATCCTTCATACAAAGATTGTGGAATTGCAGAAGTGTCCACAGATATATGCCTGCTGTAGAAGAGTGCACCCATTGAACACCATTGGGGAGCAGCAGATAAAGAGATAGCATAAAATCTTAATGAATCCAATAACTAGACCATGTCTTTGAACTGGCACCTGCATTGCCCTTTAGCCTTAGCTTTTGATGTTTTCAACAATTGCACTGAAATAAACATAATTTTAACATCCACATATGTTCCCTTTCAGATGATAAACTGATATTGTTAACTATTTTGGAAGGTATCCTATGCATGCAAACACAAGACACCCTCAATCAAACAATCCATGGGTCCTGCCCTCAGGTCTGGTGTACAACTGGATAGGGAAGATGGAAAGACACATGAAGAAGACAGATCTGACAAACACATGGCCCAGTTCACTTTTAGAGAAAGAGAAAGAGTGAGAGAGAGAGAGAGAGAGAGAGAGAGAGAAAAGGAGAGAAAAAGTCATAAGCCAGGGTCTGAGGTTTAGCAGCAAATGGCTGAAAACCTCCAGGGAAATTCTGTGTTGACCTGTATAGTTTATATATTATTTCAATGCAGCAGATATATGGATTGTGCAGACTTCACTCAATGAATGTTATTAGAATAACAATGTAAATTTAGTATCTAACAGGTTCGTTTATATATAATAAATCAAATTTATTTTTATTGCATAAGTGACATAGTACATAGTAATTCAGTTACGATACGTGGTGTTTTTTATGTGGTGTTTTTTTTGTTTTTTGTTTTTTTTTTTTTCATTTTTAACTTTAGTACTTTCGAACTACGCATTTAAGCATGTCACCACCACAACGAGAACCACTGAATCCACAGAGGCACTTACAATTCAATACAATACAATACACATGCAAACCTACAGTATTTTTTTACATTACAAGATCCACAGCACACCAGGAGGCAGATGGTGTTGCAGGGTAGGTGCATCTTCTTGATGCTATTGAAGTAAATGATAGAAGCCCATGTAAGACCCAGGCTGTCGAGAGCAATGGGGGGAGCCCTGGCTGACCCACCCCTATCACTGGTGGAATGAAGCCAGTTTTTTCCACCAGTGTGGTCTCCCTGTCATTGTTGGCAAATGACATAACCAGAGATTTGTGTGGACTGGACAGAGTCCTTGCACTGTGTCAAAGAGGATTATAGAAGGAGAGAGCATGGGGTTAAACCCATACCATGTGTTTTGTTGGTTTGTTTGTTTCTTTACCACCTGCAGTGCCCTGTTTTTCCCAGTGTATGATAGCCTGTCTTAGACTACTCTGTTGTGTTCAGGCCTTCTTGTAAAAATCTGCTTCTCCTATTCATTTTACAAAGGAATTCTGGGACCCCCAGAGACATCCTCAGACCCTTCTCCCCCCCCGCATGAATAATGCTCACATAGTTGTAAAGGGAGGGTGAAGTAAACATCGGTGGAAAAAAATGGGACTGTATACTCTCTCCCTCTGTAAACCTCCTTGGCTGTATCAAAGCAAAGTCATTGTCTTTCTTGCAAGAAAATATTCTCAAAAATCAATTCTCTGATACATCAATAGGACTTTCATGGACACTTTTCAAATCAAATGTTTTGCTAACCTTTTACTGGCATAGATGAAATGGCTATTCGTCAAGAGAAGTCCTTGACAATTTCATCCTTGATGTCCTTGAACTTTGCATTGGAAAAACTTTAAGAACTTGAAGAAGGAAAATAATTTTAATGATAATATTAATAATACATAGATCACCCCACATATATTGCACATGTCTCTTAAATGAGGGATTTTTATTGACAAACTGCATTTTAGCTCCAGCTGTACATACCTCTTGAAGAGATTAATTTGAACCCATATTAAAAATCCTTCTCATTCCCTATGTATTTTTTTCCCTTAATGAACTATGGTGTTCGCTTAGAAGATTAGATTTAAAAGCTGGCTAGTGATGCATATGGATTTCCTTAAGGATGCTGATTAAGCAGAAGAGATCAAGTCTCAGGCCAAATGTCTGCCTTTGCTACTCAGCACTTGCCCTTCCCTGTTATCGTTCAGCACCTTTCCACATATAAATTGTCCATTTTTAGTATTTTTGACATTAACTGGAGGAAAATGAGAAATGTTTTTGCATGAGTAGCAGTAAGTAGCACCCCTTGGAAGAGGGTGTGATTGAGAAGCATCAGGCATCCCAAGACACCCCAACCATCTATCTGAACTTGAACATTAAAAACAGAAAGTGTACTACATAGGTTACATAAATTGGTTTGCAAGTGCAAAAACACTCAAGTAAACATTCGGCTTCATGACCTGTGTGCTGCTTTGAAGAACAGCACAGTTTTTTGTTTGTTTGTTGATTTTAATAAACTCATTGAGAAGCATATGAAATGCTTTTCACTTAGTAATAATCAGTTACTCTCATTCAGCTTTGCTAAACAAGGCTACAGACTAGGAAATATAGGTACGATTAGGTCAAAGGCATACTGCATAACAGTGACACATGTATATAAACCTTCTGCAACATTGTAGCCATGCAGAATTAGATGAGCTTTCTGTAACTAGGTTATAACGTTCCAGTGTCATAGCATCATAATCATTTTCAAGGACCACATTACTAAAATGATAAACCACAGGGCCAAGTTACTTCAAAGAATACATGAAACACTGGGCACCGTCCACTTTGAATAGTGCCTCTGTGTGCATGTTAACATGGGTAAATGTGTTTGTTGTAAATTGCTGCAATATTCATACGAATACTTACTGTGGCAGAGCTGTTTTTGCAAATTTGTATTTACGGACATATGGAGCATATATGATTTGTACCTGTGAGTAATTTGGCATGTTTGCATGCTGGAAGCGTTTAGAGAGTAAATAAACAAACAACTGACAGGCACAACACTGCAACCCTTAAATCAATGGCCTCTCTTGAGAAATCCAAGCTCCAGGAAACACACAACAGCTTGCATCTACTGACTTCACAATCTGTGATACATGAGTTTGCACAGATTTGTGGAGCCCATCAACACTCCAGACAGAATCAAAGCCATGGACCCTTCTAAACCAGTCAGTTTCACTAAATCACTTGTTTATTAGCACATGTTCTATTGCTGTAAACCTCCTTCATGCATATACAAAACTAGGGAGGATAAACAAATGTTATTCACTTGCAACAATCTCCTTATGCTGATGGCATTTCAACATCTTAGTTTAAACAGCAAAGAGACTGTAATTTTTTTTCATAATTTTCAACATACTCTTTGTTGTAAAACGACCTCATTTGCACTTAATGCTGAATATCTGTTGTGTTTACTTTGATGAGGAAAATACACATTCATGTATTGATAGATTGCATACATCAAGCGTTATCACTGGCCTGTATCATCAGTCATGTAGAGCAGTAAGAGCACATACAGTGAATGACATACAACTCAAATGCAATACTCACTCAAAGAGAAAATTAGGGGAAATACCCACTGCAGATAAACCAAACACAATTCCATGGTAGGAGGGTAGGTTTCATGTGAATATTGGCCTGTGCAAGTCATTCAGTACCACTCACATACATAACTGCTGTTCTGCTGAGTAGTTAGTTAATTTCATTCTGTCAACATTGAATGGGACATACCTGCCCCCTTGAGAGATCCTAAGTTTATTGAATTGGTTTTCTTGGAGTGGTCTTTATTCCAGTCTGGAAAAATCAAAAAAAAAATTCTGAGTTTCATAATGTGCCCATACCTGTGGACACAAATCAGAATAGTCACCCATTGATAATAGACATCAGTAATACAAAAGCGAACCCTGGAAATGTCAGTCAATAAGCCTCTAAGTCACCAGCAAATAGTCACAATGGCAGGCATTAAAGGATAACTGGGGGATATATGCTTCATAATGAAAATGGGATTTAAAAACCTGCATGGGAATAGAGTCAAATAAAGCTCATTGCAAAACACCCATATGCAATTAAAAGCATGGTTCCCACCATGAATCTGTTATTATATTTGGATTCAGATCCCTGTTTGATTGCCAGTAACTGGATATATGTGACAAATGTGTGAGAGTGAGAGTACAATGTCATTACATCCTTCACATTTCACATTAAGACTACGGGATTCATCATTGCAGTTGCATAAGGTCATTTGCTGATGAATCATCTCGGCATGCATATGCTTATGACCATGGTCTTGATTGAAGACAGCACCAGGTTCATATTATGAAGTCAGGGGAAAGCAATTGATTATTCTGAAAGCTAATCTAGTAGCAGTCAAAGATCCCATGAACCATACTAAGTTATATCATGTCCAACAAGACTTTGTAATTACTCAGGGATAGAATATTACATGTACAGAGTGACAGCTTAAATTAAAATAAATGACTTTAATATGTAATACGATTAATTGACTGGAGACCATCTTGTATCATAAGCATATCACAAGACATTTACACAATATAAAAATAAAGCATCTCCATTTCCACTCGAAAAGCCTTCTTGCATGATTTTTTTTTTTCTTGAGAAAAATAAGCTTTGTTTCAATGTATTTTGGGCAGATGGGGTGAATATATTTTTATTTGAATTATCATCTTATGCGCCCTCAAGTGCATAAGAAAGCTCTACAGATCTGACTGTATATGGATGGGTCACATCTTGGTCACAAAGAGAAAGTTCTGCATCGGTGCTGAATTCAGGGGCTGACGTCAGAGAAGTAAAACAGCCAACCCCATGACAGATACATGTAGGCGGAGGTATGAGCTAGAAATAGAACCTTTAATAATATGCTGGTTGAGTAGAGGAACAGGGGAAAGTTCCTTTTAAGTATTTCTTTAAAAAAATGTTTTCTTTATGTGTGCTTTCATTAAGGTTCAGAAACTGTCTTGCTGCAATAACAAAAAATAATTTGGTGCATATGTTTCTAAAGTGATTGGATCCAACTAATTTTACAAATTATCTCAAAAGGGAAGATTACTCTTTGGCCATTATGAGTATGATTTTTGCATGGGCGTTTTTAAAAAAAATGGACGGAGGCAATGAAATACACATATCTAATGCAGCAAGGGACAAAAATAAATACATTCAATGTGACTCATGAAAGGAATACAACATTTTTGAAAAATCATATTTTCAACCCTGGTGCTGAAGCGTTTTCATAGGGGACAATGGATGTGCCACTTGACAAACAGCAGAGGGGCCAGACTTACAGAATGGGGAGCACACAGTTTGTTTTTCTAACCTGATTTCATGAAAATGAAATCAGATATTCATTAACATTTTCAATCCCATACTTCTTTATTTGACTTTCTGCTCTTTCTTTGTCTTTGTCATGCATACATTTGCTTTCCTGAAACTGAACATCTAGTTTTAATGTGTTTTATTAATAACAATGAAGCTGTTTTGTTTTAATGAAATTCTTTGACTGACAATTTTCTCGATCTCACCTTTTCTTGTACATTTTTGGGAACTTCAATCTACATTTACAAAGGCATATAGTGATAATTTCTTAACTACTGTGCATATTTGGGTCAAACAGAGTTTGAAAGTCTGGGATTATGTTGCAACTCATGTTCAGTATATTTCCATTGTCGGGTTATAGGTTGTTATAGGTTGTTAGAGGTATAGAGTGTAGGTTGACAACTTTGACATTATAAGAATGCCATACGTTAATCTGGGACTCAACGAAGATGGGAAAGGTAATTTAGTTAATAGTCAATGATGAACGTATGCAGTATTGTTTGAGAGAAAAACAAGATGCTTCATGACACTATTATTCTTCAATCGTTGATGTTTCATGTAAATCACAATGACTTGTGTCTAAATAAACACAACATTTTTTTTTCCAAATACTTTTACTCATAACCATAATATTCTTTGATGAGTTAATACAGTTTAAAACATGTAACTTCTGTGAGAGTTCTCTCCCTCAGGTTACACAGAGCAATGTCTGTCAAACCTCACGGGCTGTGTTGTACTTCCTAGGTTGTTGCAAATTCTTTACAGGTGTGACACTATTGCTTAGCTTGATTTATATCAGATTTTTTGGCTGTGAAAATGAAATGGTGATACACTTATGGGATGTCTGTTAATTTTCTATTTTTTTATTTCTAGTTGTCAGTTTGTGTAATTTATAAAATAATCTAAAAATGTTAAATAGAAACACTTTGTGTTGAATGAATAGGCTAACATTCTACAGTAGTTAAATGCAATTCACTTTGTGCAGATCTCTTAAAAAAGATTTGTATTCACAATAGTGCATAGGTTGAAATGGCATTTAGTGTGTCATAATAAAAACAACATTACAAATTTCATAAACACTTTTCTCAACTGTGGCTACTATTTTTATTTTCAGGATTTCATGAGTGTTTCTTAATTTCACAAGATCCATGACTGTTGGTAAAGTGCATGGCCTTTGACATGACATCATTATTTGGCTTGCCTGATGACGTTCCATGACATTTCATATCTAGTCATGATTAACACTCTTCTTGACATGAGAAATGAAAATGAGAACAAAATTCTGCATGGAATGACCACAGAATCATATGGAAAAGAAAATATCGAAAATCTGAAATTGAAACAGAAATAGATCTGAATTTCAACTAAAAAAAATGTGAAATTGTTGAAGATGGGTCTTGTTGAATTTATCTGAAACACATATTATCTCTTGAGTACTGTTCAAGCACTGTTCATTTTTCAAGTTGAAATGGCATTTAGTATGTCATACTAAAATAATATTTACAAACACTTTTCTTAACAGTGGCTACTATGGACATTATGTTCCTGAAGCAACAAGAAAAGGTAACCACTGTAGAGGTTTGTTGTTGTGCACAGGTTACTGATTTAACAACCTCTTAATGTGATGCATGCCTAATTTTTTCTCCATGACCATCAATCCTGTTTTTGTTTTTGCTGCTGCTACACTGTCCTTGTTTTTTTTTTTTTTTTCCCATCCAGGTTCCTATGTGAAGTGCTTTCAGGGATAATTGTAAATGGCGCTCTACAAAAGTGAACGAACTGAAAATCAATTAATAGATTGAAAACCAATTAATTTATTTTTAAATGGAACTGATTCATATTAAACAAAACAATGTCTTCTTCAACATTATTAAGAATAGTGAAATTATTGATTAATTCCCCTACATAGTCAAAATAAATTCCACCCAAGCACACACTCTCAAGAATCAAATCAATGCATTTTTTTAAATATACAGATCTGTTTAATGGAATTTAGGAAGAGACAACAGAATAGACAGACACATACATTGACCATAAAATACAAAATAATAAAAGGCGAATAATATTCATCAACAATTTTTATATTGAAAAACACTTTGGAAAGCACTCAGCCCCCGCTAAAGGTGTAATACAACACTTTTTATCAAGACATGGCAAATATCATACAGCCGACTGATTGGATCCTAAAAACCTATATCTTAAGCCAGTAAACTTGTGAGCTACAATGTGGGATAACTGGAATAATATGGTGCTGCACCAAACAAAAATCTGTTCTGCACTGCAAAGAATAGCAACCTATGTATCCAACCCAAAGTGAGCTCTTTCACATACAGATCATGAGGTCTAACTCTATAGCACAGTGGTTAGCACATGTTCATACGAATAAGACTGAGCAGTTCGAACAACAAACCGTAATGTTCATTGGTACAGTGATGTTCTTTTTTTTTTTGTTCTGATAGAGTGAGTGAGGACATGAACAGGTTACTATACAAATGACCATGTTTATATTAATTCACAATTAAACAGACCAATAATGTATTCAGCAGTGCAATAAGAAAATAGCTTCTGGTTTGGATGGAACACTCTTGTTAAAATGTATAAAATGTTCATGGGAACGCTTACAACTTGTGCAGCTGCATAATACAATTCAAATAACCCATCAAGTAAAAAGTCTGTTGTGAACTAAGCAGTCTTTTGGGCTAAAACTTTTCAGTACAGTCTTTGTTTTAGCGCCATAAAACTTGTCAGACTGATGAGATTTAAGCTAGCTCCTTAAGCAACTCATTAGAGTGAATATCAACGAGGGAGGAGTCTTCTCTCTCAAGGTTGCGAACAGCCGAGTCAAATTCCTGCATGATGTTGTGCATAAACCATAAAAAACCCTTGGCAATCATCGCGGCATTCCCACTGCTTTCCACAGCATCAACATCAATGTTTCCAGCGATGAAGTTCCAGATGATGGCAGGGCAGTCAGAGCCCTGTGACAGGAAGTAGGACTTCAGCGCAGGCCAACATTCAAGACACTTGCAGTTCCCTTTTTGGATTTTTGGACTGGCCTCTTTTAATTTTTGGTAGACAGAATTGTGTCTCCCTTAGTTAACAGATGCATTGTCTGCACCATAAGTACTGATTTCGTTCCGTGACATCAACTATTTGTTGATATATTGCGTTACTTGTCTCATCTGAATCATCGTAAAAGTCCAATAGGCCACGTGCTACACTGTCAGTCATTGAATGAAAATATTGCACAGTGTAGGGAAAGAGTTTAACTTTTCCAGAATTACATGCGCCTGAACAGACACCAACAAATGTAGCAGCTTTTAAGTCCTCTGCTAAATTTGCTTGACTGAAAGGAGCCAATACATTTTGCACAATCGCTTCACTTTTTGTTTCCCCCCGGGCCTTTTTGGAGGCAATGTTCGATTCAGAAAAAATTTTAGAACTGACCTTAACACCGCAATCTGTCGATAGATAACTATGTCCATGTCACACTCCATGATAAACAGATGTTAGTTCAGCAACAGTAATTTTGTCCTCCTCTGGACTCCCTCATTTGGTCATAAATGTAGAGATTGCCAGGTGTCTTCTCCTTTCGCCCACCAAATGCCTGTGTTTCTCACTGTTAGCATGGCTCTCCACTGCCCCATGACCTTCATACTTTACACTTATTTTAGATGGGCATAAAGTGCCTGATGTTGGTCATGGGGAAAGAGCTTCATACTGAATAACTGTCAATTTTCTCACACTTTTTGTTGTAAGACACAAAGCGTTTAACTTTTTGTTGGGTTTTCCGTGCCGTCCTTTTCATTCACCTTACACTTGCCGTCCATTTGAGATCAGGTTGGATCAGGTTGCGCCCATTAGCTGAGTAGCTTATCTCACTGACTGACTAGCTACCTCCAGCATTTAATTAGAACATAAACTTTTGCGCGTCTTATCTACGTAGAATAAGCTGTTTTAAAATATGTAAAAATGTATATTTGACCATGGAAAAGGCTCAGCTGAATCACTATAATATTTCATACCCAGTAAAAATGTATACCACCAGATTCCGGGACATTTTGCATCTCGGAATGAAATTTGTTTTTTCCTGGACTGATTAACAAAGTCCGGGATAGTCCCAGAAAATCCTGGACAGCTGGCAACCCTAGTGAGAAAGCTAGCTAATTGACTCCTTTACTGGCCAGTTACACTCATGATCTCACTACTTTTTCATGAGATCAGGTTGGTGTTTCTGTCACTGAAGGATGAATGTAGCTCCCCAGTTGTTATAGCTCTTTGACATAAAGTTTCCTTATTTACTTATTAAACAATGTACATGTTTGGATATCATTCTAAAATTTGTGCATACATACACTTTCAGGTAAATTGTGATTTATTTGAAGGTTTGTTGGTCTTATATAAGACCTACTTTTTGCCTTTCTAAGAACCAAATAATATCATCATAAGCAATACATTCTAATATAAAAGTGCTTATGAATGTTTATGTTGTGTTTATGAAGGTGTTATCTAGTCCTTGTGAAAGACCCATGGTTATGTGTGCTAGCAGTAGAAATATTGTCAGCATACAGTACATAATTTAAGCTATAAATAACAGAAAACTTCAGTTGGTTTCTTTTAAGCATAGTTCATATTGTACTGTCAAATACAACCGTCTCATGAAATAAAATTACTTGACATTGTGATCATGTGAATTGTGGTCATATTCCACAATTAAAATATACATTATGTTTAAAAAGGTGTTTAAAGCCTTCTAAAGTTAATAGACATGGGATAATTCACTGAGTTATTTGAGGTAATGGTGGAAAAAGGCAGTAATTAAGGACAATCTGTACTAGGGGGGGATTCCATTTCCATGAGTGGCACATCATTGACACACTCAAGTATGACGACTACTTGTGTCGTTTCCCCAATGATTCCCTGCAGGAACACGCTGTTTCTCTCAAGTTGCAAATACACTGCTCTTGTGAACAATTATTCGGTTTCTTGCATCTAGCTTCAGATCCAACCGTTTATTTTTGATTCCTCAGAGTGTCTGGCACAGCAGATGTAATTTTTGTGCCAAGCAGTAGTTTTGCTCATACTTGTCACACTGCTGCCAGGGCAGACAAAAGATGTCTTTTAGCTTACATCTTATACACTGTTATTTCCATCTTAGACTCTGGGAAAGCTGTTTATGGGGGCAAGCTCTGAAGTGCAAGGCCCTTTATTCCTTCGCATTGTTCTCAAATGTTGTGTAAATGCTGACATGCACTGATTGACCTTTGTGACAGTATGCCACAATGTATGGCATTGGTGTTGAATTTTTACTGATGCCTGTCGAGATTTTTGAAAAAGCATCAAAAATCAATCATTCCGTGTGGTGTTTCGAAACACATTTTTCTCTTATCATGAAGTAACCCTTCATATAAATTTTTTTCTACCATATTGGTTTTTCTGCCATTTTGTAAAAAATAACATATTACCACAAGCAAAGCATAGCAAAATCTTAGCATAAATGACAAATTTACACAAAATTTGGTGCGCATAACAAGTGTCTTTTTTGTGATATGAGGAAGTTAATCAGTTTGCAATATTTGGTTTGCAAATAGTTTGATAGTGTTCTGAATTTCAATGTGATTCAATTAAAACTACAAGACAACAAGCAGACACTACCATAATAAGGAACTGAATATTCATAATTTCTGTGTTGAAAAAGAAATACTTCAAATCTTGTTCCCATTAAGGGAAGGGAGAACACATAGATGGATTGGATGGAAAGTGCAGTAAGAGTGTCAAGGCAACAAAATTGTAAGTGGAAATTATGGCCTACATTTACAACCAGTAATTTAATTCACCAACATCTAGTTAGAGAGTTAAAAATTCAATTTCAATATCTCAGATTTAAAAATCTGAAATTGAAACTGATATAGATCTGAATTTCAAATCAAAAAAAAGTGAAAATGTTGAATTGTCGTGTTGAATTTATCTGAAACACATATTATCTCTTGAGTACTGTTCCAGCACTGTTCATTTTTCAGCTGTAGAAAAAAAAAAATCAGGATTGTACGGTAGGTTCTTTCCATTTAGTCGTTCTTGCGTCATTTAAGTCTCTATTTTCCTCTTAATATGAAACACTAACAATAACATGCAATAACATAATATACATAAATTAAACACTACGATACCCCAATACATGTGCATTAAACACTAAGATATAACTGCAAACTATATAACATGCATTTGCAAAGATTACAAACCTATTGTCATGCTGTGCAGGTAGCCACAACATGTTTTACTGGCCTGGCAGCTCTGGACACATTGTACAGCAGCAAGGTAAGACCATGATTTAGCCAGGGATCAGTGCACCTCAGGGGCTCGCTGTGGGACAAAGGGTGGGCGCATAACCTTTACAAAGTTGTCGGCCATGCCAAGTAGTCACTGGCAGGAGTGAAAAGGTTGCGAAGACTCTAAAATGTTGGATTCTCTCCACTGAGTCGTCTGACACAGGGATCCCAGGATCTGCAGGAGTATGGAAGGAAGCTCAGGCAAGAGACAGAGCCCTGGGTCAGACTTCATCTGAGCAGAACCCTGGGTCAATGCGCTGACACAATATTACCTTGTGAATTATGGTTCATGCGGTTCGCACACCTCTTTTTTTTTCCAACATGAATAGGTTGTTGACACCCACATGTTTACTAAGCTGGAGCTAAATGAGGAAGGATTGTCGATAGAAGCCTGCCAGTGGACAAAAGTGACATGCACTGGATCTTCAGTGGCCTCAGTTGTCTCTCTGCAAGTGTTGGCTTTAATCAATGGTGTTGGGTTTGTGAAGCATAATTTCATATAATTGTGGAATGCAAAGACACCTTTACATACCACATACCATACAAATGATGAGGACATATACCAACGTCACACAAAACAGTGAATACTCTCATTGAAAAGGCCATTTTGAAAATATGGATATGCCTTTTAAACAACTTCTAAATTATCTCCAAAGTTGACTGACTGAAACTGACTGTTCATTCAAAACTTAGCAGTAAAGTGATAATATCAGCACTATAGGCAAGGTATGACTGGAATTGTGAATGAATGTCCTGATGCTCCACAGCTCAAAACTTTAAAATAAACAAGCAAAGTCTTGAATTTATTTAGGAAATAACTTTTAAATTGTCAAAGAGCAATTTTCATTGATATATGATTTTTCCTTAGAAGAATGCATTTGATCTAGGTACCACTTTTTATTACTTTTGATTGCTTCCGAATACAAACTACCAACTATAACTGTCTTGCAGAAAAAATAGATCAAAATAGAGTATATCAAACAAAAACATACATGGAAGGGAGCAAAATTTGCATTAGACGTATTGGATATGCATAATTACATCCCAGTAATGATCTTGATTCAATCTAATGTGTTTACAGCTGGAAAAATTGAACCACCATGTAAACATTCCAAGCATCTCTGAACCTGCCCATATTTATATGCAGACTGTAGGAGATTGCATATTGGTTAATTACGTTGGTTTAGTCAGTCACAACACACTAGAATTTATACAAAATAGGCTGTATTTGACCGAGCAAATTGTCTTTAAATTGACAGTACAGAGCAGTCAAGGGCTCATTTCAAAAACACAGAGTGACATAAACGGATTCAATACTGTGAAGTCGACACAAATTGGAGGATAGGTCCTACTCTACTGGCTTCATCCAAGACATCGCAGGGGGCCAACAAGACACAGTGTTCTGAGGAGGGGACCCTGGCTCAGTAGGGCACAGCCATCCAAGCCACTTGGGAGGCCTTTAGCCTGTATTTGTTAATGAAACAGAGCTTCTCTGAAGTGTAATTATTTATAAAGCTCTTCCTCTTTGCTTGTCAGTGGTTAAAACTGGATTCCAGGTAAAGTGAAATGGTTATAGCCAACGAGGATAAATATAATTGTAAAATAGTGTAAGAGCACATGTTTTTCCATTAAACTCAGAAGAGTAGAGTTTGAGACAAAGGCCATGGGAGTAGCTATTCTCCAAAACATGTCAGCAATCCCTCTGTTCTCTTAGGGTTAGGGTTATGGCCAGGGTCCAGTGTATGCCCTTCTTCAATTGCTCAACTTTCAAATCAGCCAAAAGGCACTCCACTAGTTTTAAATGACAAGAGCATTAGGTGTGACCTATTATGAATAAGCTTTCACCTAGGCAACATAATACATAAACATATTGCTTAGCTCACTTTTGTAGAAAATACAAAGGTGGTTTACGAATGCTTAGTATGGGTTTTCATCCTGTCAGAGTTAATAAGGCATATGTGAGAAACAATAGCAGCATACAGTACATTTTGAATAGAACGACAGTGAGGTAAAACTGTGTGTGTGTGTGTGTGTGTGTGTGTGAGAGAGAGAGAGAGAGAGAGAGAGAGAGAGAGAGAGAGAGAGAGAGAGAGAGGGAGAATTTGTTTATTTTTTATTGTTTTCAAAATGTAATTTCTCAACAAATAGGGACATGTTGTTTTTTAATCACATTCAAGGGAGACGTTAGAAGACCATGTTTGTGTTTGTCCTCTCCACAAACAAACACAATTGACAAATGTCATAGTGCTCATTAGTCAGATAATGTCATCTCTGTTCTTTTGTGGTCTCTTTGTTTTTCTTCACAATCAGTTAGGTTGTAGAGTGCATTTCATAGAATACATTTAATTTGTAACATGAACATGAATACTGAAATGAACAAATATGTACTAGAATTCTGATGCAATTCACGTTATCAACTTTTGAGGAGTACCACATTTAAATCATTGCAGGACAATATTCCTTAACTGCGCCAAAAGGCAGCACAAAACCTCAAGATAACTTCCAAACAATAGATGAGCAGTTTTCTATCCATACAGAGCTGAGCTGGCCCTGGGGTTAAAACTGGGGCCTCGGCAGATTGGATCAACATATTGCTAGTTTGGAGTGCAGCCCAACACACTGAAAGCCAACATGTGTTTGGCTTTTGCTAAAATGTGCTTCCCAGGGGCTTATCTGTAAAGCTGACATTTTGGGTGGAAAAAGAACTTTCTGGCATAGATGGTCTGTCTTGATTGGAGATAGAACATATTTGGTATAGTTAGAGCAATGACTAATATGAGACTGTGCTCAGCAGGATAAAACGGATGATCTGGGGAGAGAACGTAAGGGTGTGGTTAAGATTAACAGCTGATTCCTTGTCAGAGTGTTGGGGGAACTCCTGTGTTATATTCAGGTTTGTGTCCATGTTTTTGTGCTCACTGCCACTAGAGAGGAAACTGCCAGAGTGCTATGCCAAAGAAGCTCAGACACAAAAAAGTGCAAGAGAAAAGTGACCAAAAACCCATGCCAGAGAGACATTACATTACATTACATTACACTGCATTACATTACATTTAGCAGATGCATGCTCTTATCCAGAGCAGCTTCCAGCACAATAAAACATAAGTGTATCCATTCAATTTAAATGAGCGATAGTGTGAGCTCCCAGACCAGTGTGTGTGAGCATAAGACTATGCAAGCCTTTCCACAAGTTAAATTATACAATCTGACAGAAGCTAAGTATACTATGATACAACAGTCACTAAAGCACAGAGTCCAAAACACATCACAATACTGCTCGTAAAATAAGTAACAAATAATAGAGGTATCAGGTGTTATGGGTGGGGATTGAAGTGGAACCGAGATGCAGTCTGAAGAGGTGGATCTTCAAAGACGGCACAAGACCGGCTGGGGGGAGAGCACTGGCGAACTGAGGAGTGTCTCCATCCAGAGAAGGAAGCAAGTAGTACCTCACAGTGGCAAAATGTGTGTGAGTTGCTGGGACAAAGAACGTGCTGTATAATAAAGAGACTTGCCTGTTGGCAAGAATTACCAGTGTCCTGAAGCTGCAAAGTCACCAACATGTTGCCAGTTGTGTCCCTGAAGCACAAGGCAAAGTACCTGGGTCATGGCGTGAGCGTGAGAGGGGTGGCCATGGATCTGGAGAAGATGGCTGTGATGAGGGAGTGGCCACGGCCAGAGACAGCCCTGAGGGTGTCGGCATTCCTGGACATCACAGGCTATTATCGGCAGTTTATTCCCTCTTTTGCTAGGTTTGCAGCCCCACTCCGCTGTTGAGTGGGACTTTGGCCAAGGAGAAGAGCAGGCCAGCGATGTGGATGCCAGTGTGTGAGCAGGCATGCAAGAAATTGAATCAGGCTGACCGTGCCCATCCTCGCAGATGAAGACCTCTCCCCCCTATTCTGCTTCTACACCGATGCCAGTCTGGACATGTTGGGCGCTGTCCTGGCCCAGACGCAGGAAGGTAAGGAGCGGGCGAGTGGTAAGGAAAGTGCACTGCCAAACGTCTGGCCCAGGATGGGAGAGAATGTGCAGAGGTGGACCAGAGAGTACCCCAGTGTGTGGTGGTGGAGGCAGGACCAGAGGTAAGGGTCCCCCTCATCCCCCTCTCCACCTCGTATCCTCTTGTAGTGGTGGCAACAGACCATCTATCGCTGGGATGCCTAACCATATGTGCTGGTGTTTACTGACTTGTTTACCAGGAACAGGTGGGCTATCCCTGTGAGAGATAAGTTGGCTGAGACCACCATCAAGGCCCTTTTGACAACAGTAGCCCCCATTTGGGGCTGCCTCAAGCAGCTCCTCTCTGATTAGGGTGCTTTATTGGAGTCTTCCCAAATCGCATTTTCTTGTGCCCTGCATGGAGGCACCAAGATATGCACCACCTCTTACCATCCACCATACAACAGGGCAGTGGGACCTGTGAACAGTTTAATCAAACCCAGCTGTCTCTCCAATGCTCCCTAAGGGAGGAGGACCTGTCAAGGTGGCCAGAGCGGCTCCCTCCCATCCTCCAAGCATACAGCAATTTTGTTCACAGTGCTACAGAGAGGGCTGGAGCAGAAGATGCATTGGACCACCGGCATGCTTTTTCCATCATAGGCCCTGCTGCACACCCTGCTGGTCTCTCTGTGCCCCCTAAGTGCAGTGCAGGGTCCCCCTGGTCTGCTGATATCAGTGTATGCTACCCATTCATTGAATCCCTAAAGTTTCCATCCCTGAGATAGAGCTTATCACACAACCCCCCCCCCCCCCAAGCTGAAGTAAACTGGTCAGTGATCCCTAGTTTAGAGCCATGGTGGCACCCCTATTTTAGTCCCAACAGGCCATGCAGAGGTGTCCCCTTAGCTACTGCATTCAGGAGGTGTAGCCAACTTCCAGTATGGGGAGGAAAAATATAAGCAGATAAGTTTGATTACCTGGAGTGGGAAGGGGGATGGAGTCTACGGGGCCAGGCATATGAAATAAACGAGGCACACCTTTTTCAAATCACCAATTAGCAGGGCAGGCAGGATAAAACCAGCAGTCTGGGGAGAGTAAGTGAGAGTGTGATTAGGGTTGACAGCTGACTCCCTGATGGAGCGCTGTGGGAACATTCCTGTGTTATTTTCTGTTTTGTGTCCATGTTAAAGGGTTTTGTGTTTTCCACCGCTGGAGAGAAGGCAAGTGCTGCCTGCAGGTGCTACATCAGAGAAATGCAGCCTCAAAAAGGGCAAGAGAAAAAGTGACCAAAAACCCGGAGAGATGGGGCCACCCCGGATGGGGGAAAGTCGAGTACCGAGGAAATTGTCCCCATCTTCCTGGAAAGGGAAGCAAGTATTCCCTCACAATGACAGTGTGTATGTGAGACGCCTGGACACAGCGGAGTAAATCGTGCTGTGGAGTACGGAGACGTGCCTGTTGGCAGGAATTACCGCTGTTCTGAGGCAGTGAAGTCACTGTTGTAGCAGCAGCTGTATCACTGGAGCAAGAAAAGGACAAATTTTGAAAGATGAGTCTGTCCTGAGGACATGGCGTGGGTCACACCACCATCCATAACTTATTGTTTTTGTGTTTGTGTCCGTGTGTAAGTGGGGAGTGATCCCTTCTGGTGACTGGAGGAGGGAGGGGGAGTACTCTTGCTGTTGGGGTTGTGGGCCTTGGAGGAGAGCAAACAAAAGTTTGAAGTTTGCTGCTGTGCTTGTCATGCTTACCTTAGGGAGGGATCTCAGAGCAGGGTAGCCAGCCTTTCACTTGTGATCTGTTTTCTGTGATCTGTTTTCATTTGATGGATTGAAACAATATTACTGCCTGTGCTGTTTGTTATGGTGGACTGAGTAACCTTGGAGTAACCTCCTGAAGAGGGGAAGGTTGCTGGGGCAGCCTGTAGGTTGTGACAGGTTGATGGAGGAATATCTAGGGAAGAACTATGGTTCCAGGTTGAAAGGAAACATCACTGAATGTATAAAATACAGCTTGTGTGCAAATTTGTTAACTAACTTGGTATGTTTTCGCATTGGTTATATTCCTTATTTATCCAAAAACATTGCAAGTCTTACATTTGACATCTAGACATGGGAACACTTTTGAAAGAATTAGAAACAATACTGTACCGCAAACAAATCATTTAAACATAAAATGAAGAAATATTATAAATGCCATTATCATTTCCAGACTGATGTATTTAGATGTTGGTCCAGTGGTCAATCTGTAATAAAAAACACCCATCATCAAGCTACACTCACACGTGTCTGTGTCTACTAAGATGATGAATCCTGGGAACCTTGCACACAGAATTTCACAGTGGCACTCTTGACATCAAATGTCTCACTTCAATCTCAGAGGCCCAAATGAATCATTAAACTGCTGTTATCCAAACATCTTTCACATGAAAGAGAACTGAACAACCACCTTTGCGCACAAGGAACAGATAAGTTACTGCTGTCATGTAACAGTGCCTCCCTGACGTGTAATGAATTATAAAACCCTTTTACTTTGCTCGCCGTGGGTGAAACTGGAAAGCAGGTAAAGTGAGATGGTTATAGCTGATGAAGCTAAACATTAGTGACATAACTGCCTGTGTTCTTCACATGTCTGTAGTCCCTCTGCTTTCTCAGCCACAGCTATACACTCTCGGCAGTCCACTTAATATTGTGTTACTCTAATTGCAAATTGGCCAAAAGGCAGTCTGCTAGTTTTCAATGAAAACAGCATTTGCTGTCAGCCTAAATTGGAAGGCTTGCTTACTCTCACTGTACTTTTGTTGGAAATTTTTCATGGTGTTATTCATCCTCAGGATGTAGTTTCCTGTCAGTTTAAGCGAGGCATCTTTGAGAAACAATGGCATTAATAATTAAGTGAGCATTCCTGAATTTAATTAATGGAGACGCACGCCTAGTACACCACAAATTAAATGTGAAAAGTGGCTGGTGAATGATGCTCTAGTTGGAACTTTTCCAGAGGAAATTATCTCGGAAACTTTGCAAAGCAACAATTTCAAAAAACGTGTGAAGCTTTGCACCTTTCTTACAGGAATCAGAAAGTGTTAGAGCAGATGCATGTAACCACTTCCTCAACACCCTTCTGGTGTGCCTACAACACACAAGTACATTCTGGAGAAGACAGTCAGATAAGGATATGGATAGACAAGGATATACTGTATATGATATTCTGCCTGTTGTGAAAAAGCTGTTAAGTTCAGTTTCCTAACACACTTGATTACTTCTGAATGTAAACAGACTAAAAAAATAAAGCATGTCTTACAAAACAGAGGGAGTCATCACCAAGTATTAGTATTGTGACTTCTATGAAATAGGCTTCAGTATGGCTTCAAAAGAATTTTCTCAGAATGTGTTAAAAGAGTATTATGAAGTCACTGTATTTTTTTGTCTTTGATAGCTTTGTTACAGAGTATTTTGCCTAGCTAAATGAGGGGCAGAAAACACTGTTTTTGTTTTGAACTTTGTCAAAATGGTGATACAGTACTTGAAGAAACATTCAAATCCAATGGCTCATGGAATGGGTTGCATGTACAAATGTACAGTTTTGCTGACTTGACATTCATTTTGCACATAGATGCAAAATTATTATTAATCACTTGGATTGCAGTTCTACCTGAGGCACAACAGATAAGAAGTAAACATACTTCATAAAGACCAGAAACCCTCTGTACTTTGTTGTCAATTTAACACTGAAAAAAAATGCTTGTAATTCTTTTAATATTTGCATATGCTCATTTTTAATTCATGACACTCTTTGTTCCAGTGGAGGTTTATGCATTTGTACATTCATCCATGTATGGCTTTGATTAGGTTTCCTTTGGAACAATGCATATTATCTTTCTGTTTAACGATATAAAATCCACGCAACATATTGAATCCCTACTGGGCAAACACTTGAGCGGGTCATAAATTATAGAGAAAAGAGCAAAAGATAAACTAAGGCTACATTACCTCAGAAGACTCACATAAGGTGATGCAATATGCATACTGATGATAGGCACAGTACTCACCTTGACAGAGATGATCCATCCCATGCTAACTGCTCAGAGGTGCAGAACGGAGGACTGATGAGGTTACCCACAGAAGCAATTACGCTATGGAAATTGTGCTATGGAGCTAAGTAGCAATATATGATTCAATGCTCTGAAATATGCAGTGGAGATTTCAAGGTCTTTATTTGAAATGGGAGACTAAGAAACAGTTTGTTCCCCTGCAAGGAAGAATGGTTGGTAAATGTTTGAACTCCTGCCCAGAACACTTGATAAACTGCAAATAGTTCAAACCCTCTTCCACCTTATTCCTCACCGCTATCTACAAGAATGCACCAGAGACATTCATCAGTGTTCCCCATATATTTGGGTGCTCATTTGCTCCGTGTGTGGGGCAGAGCATTCATCAAATGGGAGAGAGAACAGATATCAGCATTTGATGTGGTTTTTAATGAAGCTTTTCTGGAATCACTATTGACAAATTCTATAAAATGGAGAGGTATGAGGAGTGCATAAATTTCCTTTTTTTATTGATACATGTTTTTTTTAACAATACTTGGTGAAATTTTGTTTATGTGATCTTTCTATCTGCTTTGAGCCCACTGAATCACACTGGCAACCCCTATGCAAAGTAGTCTCTATTTCTGTGATTTAGCAGACACTCTTATCCAGAGCGACTTATATAGGTTACGGTCTAAAATGACCGTGTGGCTCAACTTAATGCCAGTAAAGTGACCACACTCAGTCCAACAGAAAGACCAATTTGTGGTTGCCTTACAACATAAACTTAGAAATACACCATCTTTTCTTTGCCTAACTGAAGGGCTCACTTTCCCAAGTAATTTCAGGGTGTGTGGAACACAGGAGATGGTGTGGATTGTGTGAAAATATGATCAGTGCACAAATGACACTTTACATCTCAGTTGACATAAAAGCAAATCTCACTTTATTAGCTCCATCGAGATACCTCTTGATATTGGATTCTGCAGGGGAACAAACCCATGAAATGAATCCGTTCAAATACATTCTACTCAATGGCCCTTATTCCATGAAGTGTCAAGGGGAGAACAGGAGCGCTGAAAAGGTAGCATATCTGCTGGTTTAAGCCTATCAGAAGTGTTCCAGAAAGTGAAAAATATATTTTATTCATTGTCATGACACATACGATCGGATGTCATAACTAATCCATGCATCTTGTTTATTTAACCCATTTCCAGTCACGAAAGTGTGGTCTCACCACAGCATCTTCAAGATGCCTAAGTTCCTGTCACGGTCTGTGCTTATGTTTACATTGATTTTCTTTGCCTTACTCATTGTACATGGTGCATTTTTAGACGGAGGCAAAGGGAGATCCATTTCTTCACAAAGGGAAAGAAATTCTGAAGTCTAATTTATTGATAAGCTAATGACTTGCTCCCTGTCATGACACTGCTATGGAGATACACTGACTTTGTCATCACTGCAACAATATTGGAACTCTTCTCAGAAATTTGTCATTCTTTAGGAGACGCTTTTAGACCACAGATACAGTATTAATTACATCCCAAGCACACAATCAGAACTAATCCTGACATTTCATCAAAAGTTTCCTGTCTCTTGCCCAAGGCAGAATCCCACAGTGCAAATGGACAAGGCGCACCAAAGACAGGAGAGGTTTCTCTCTTTGTTTTTCAGCTGCTGATCTCCACCAATGCTGGCATACCCAGAGGGAAATGTTACTACTCAATACATTCTCTTCTATCTGTCTGCATGACAAGGATCTCATAAAACAGCCATGAGAGCAATACAAAGGGCAGAAAAGGTAAACTGTAAATCATTCTCCTGTGACATTGCTGTAGCCTACAGTGTCTTTTAAAATCTCCCATTAACCCCTACATTTGTCTTTATCTTTGACTTGGAAAAAAAAAAATCTTGTTTCAACACAAATATGATTTTTGCATCATATTTGCATTTTTTAATAATTATTGTTTTTTCTAACTGCATGTGAGTTAATGATGCTGATTGAATCCAGGGTAAGTCTTGGCGGAAAATATGATTAATATTTTCTCAAGAAAAAAAGGATAAAATGAAATGTGATCTCAAGTAAAACTTAATTTGAACTTCACATTAAGCTCAACATTTTGCATGGAAAAGATGCAAGTCTTCAGTTATTGTCCATATTAATGTTTTACTCTCAAGAGGCAATTTGAACAGTCTTGAATCTAAATATTGACAAAAAGCCATTTTTAGGTCTTGAAAAATTCATGAGGATCATTGCTAAAAAAAATCATATGGATGTGATGTAAATTTACAAACATGAGTTATATTTACACAAAGACAATGAAAATATTGTTCTAAGAGAATAATGAAATTCAGTGAGGGTAGAGATGTCTTGGCAATCAACATTTCTCAGTAATTAGCATTCTTGTCATCATTGTCGTCATCACCATCGTCATCATTGTCGACCTCCTGGGAGAGGGGGCAACTTTAAAAGGTAGAAGGTCTTCCTCATTTCAATTTCACTTGTATATTTAAACTGCTTGTTTAAGATGTGGCTTTCCTCCTGTGGGCCTGGAATCCCTGTTCTGAGGTACTATCCTGTGCAGTACCTCTTATGACCTACAGCTTCTAATGGTGTTTCCCACAGAGCACGAGACTTTGCCAACGTTCACTTAAGCCCAAAGGTTTACTTAAAATTTTGGATTCTATCTTGTACATTAAGGGGATGTCAAGGATGAATAAACACATTAACATCTCAGCAGGAAATTGCTGTAGTTTTATTTCTCGTTCCATTTGCCCTTTCCAAATCCATTTTTAAAGTATGCTGAAAACACATATGCATCAGGAAGACAAGCTGAAAAAAAAACCCCTAAAAACTTCTAAAGCGGAAGCTTTTAAGAATTTTTATTTCAATTAAATTTTCTCCAACACATGCTACAAACTTCTGGGGAATGGTGTGGTCTTTTGAATAAGACCTTGTAAACAGGTTCCAAAAGCACGTCACCATTCGCACCTTCCATTCAGTCTATATGTGCACAAGGACACCCCGTGTTGCAAAGTCAACAGTCCCCTGAATTGAATAGAAAAACATTCAGGCGTACCTCTTGTATCGAGAATAAAGGAATGTAAATCACCCTTTGTGTTGTGCTTGTTGGGTTTCAAGCACTCTCGAATTCCTAAGCTCTGACTGCAGGAAATGTTTGCATGAATGTAAATAAGAAAAATTTCCTGAAATATAAGAAACACTTTAACCGTCTTTATTGCCTTCAAATGTTTTTTTCTCTGCATACCAGACTGGAAACTGCTGGATTTTTTTTTTCTGTTTAGTTTCTGTTGAGTTTCGTTATTATGTTTGTATTCTTGTATTCTGTAATCAGTGCTGAAAAAGTTTAGCAGTTTGCACTGTTTGCTGAATGTCACTGGCACAATTTTAAATGCTGTAAATAAAAGCATCAAACCATTGCCAGTCTTCCATACCAGTTAAGTAAGTGAGTACCAGCTGATTGAGTCAGGCCCTGATGACTTATTCATGACCTAGAAGACAGCTACTAGTAAATGGTGTACTGTACCGTTAGCTAGTTATTTTTAGCTAGCTATCTAATTGTAACCCTTAATGTAACAGAATGTGGTTACAAGATTTATCTCCTTCCATGCGTGGAGTATATTGCCTCAGCTGGGAGATGTGTAACTAATTTACTTAGCTATTAAAGCTTGAACCTGGCTATGTGGAAGTCAACAGCAGAGTGTAGACAATAATATGCATTTTTTCACTGTAGTCCAATCAAATGATGAACGTGCTAAAAACAAAATCAGGAGTTTCTTTCCTCAGTAACCAAATCCTAACTACCCCAGAGACCAATTAACATATGCTCCATGAGGTGGGACAGTGGACCTCAATGAGAGGCTTATCCATCGTACACACAGCCATGCCAGCCCCACGCATACTATACATATTTACAAGTACTGTATGAGAACATATATTGATCTTGTTGGATAGTATTCCATACCATATTACCCCATTGATTTTCATATTTATCTCTACCTGTGCATTCTCTGCCTCATGCATATTAATTTCAGTGCCAATCACTGAAAATGTGACATAAAATAGGCATATAGAGCCAAAGGGGGAACACACAGACCAGCTAGTCAGTTGGCTGCAAACTGGCCCTTGGTTTTGATTTTTATTCAACAGCATATATGCCATTTATCTTTAGCTCCTTTACAAGTCAAATGTCAAAAAAATTTGTCCATCTAGTCTGACCTGACATGGAGTAGCCAGCAGATGTTAAAATACAAATACCAGAAAGGAACACGTGCCCACGCTACTGAACACTCAGAAGCTGTCATCCCTGGCCATCATAAAAGTGGAGACATAAGCAGCCTCCTTTCTTAAACTAAGTGGGTCATGGCATGCCATGCACTAATCGGTACACAGGATGTCATTATAAAGAAAGGAGACATTTCCAATGGCTTTCAGATAGCAGTTAATGAAAACAAAGACTGTGATAACAGGCATTTGTGTATTTGATTCTCTATGTGAAACTGGCGCAGTCATGGTGCAGGATACTGAGATGATCTTAAAATCTTTTTGAACAGACGTTTCAGTTTCTGAAAGTGCTGGCTCAGAGGAAGACATCAGAAAAGAAAATCCTTTCTCCAAACATACCAATACTTCTTCTGCCCGTGCTGCACCCGCAGAGGGAAACCCCTCTCTCCTAGGACGGTGCCCTACTCTGCCAGGCCTGACATGTGTCTTTCTCTGATGATTTATTTTCGTGTGTTTGGGAAAATGTGTGCAGCTGTCACTCTTTTAACTGAAGCCCTCTTTCCCACTGAGCCCTTAGGTTGCTGGCACTCAAAAGTATGAATTATGATGTGTTTGTGAGTGTCAAGTTTAAACTCTGGCAGTTGCATGACAGCATTACATCTTTTCGGCTTTTTTGTTTTTTTTTTTTGGTAGGTAAAAAGCTGTTTCTCTATTAAAATTGTACACGTTGTGAGTCAGTTTAAACAACAGCTTCGTTGTCCTTTTGTTTTGTATTTAAGCATTTGTTTTTGCTTGTTTGCATTTGGTTAAGGGTCGCATAGATCGTCGTTCTGATGATCATTGTTGGCAAGAGAGCGACAAATGAATAAAAGCAGGAAGGGGTTTGCAATGACCTGGAAGGTGTCTCACTCTTTGTGATCCTGTATTGGTTTTTAAGCAGTCACACGATCACCTGTGTCCCTTTACCCTGTCCAGCTACAACTCCCCTGCAAGTATCTGCTGCACCACAAAAACAGACATCTGGCATGAGTCACGTTCCCTGCAAAGTGCTTCAAGTAGTAAAATTAGGTCACCTCCTACCTTTACTACTTGAACAGGAGGGAGCTGTTCCTCTCATATCATCAGACCATAGACGCCAGAATAACATTTGCCAGCCTCCAGTTATCGAACGACAGACAACACCTCTGTTTATTAAAATTACTATTAATGGCATTCATTAGCACAGACAAACATTGCACTTGTTTGTTCTTTGAACTCCCGTTGGCCATTCTGAGAGCAGGCATACTCTCTGACACTCTAGAATGTGGAAACATTGCTAGGTTGCTGGAAATATTGCTAGGTTTACCCCCATCGCCATTGTGTCTCTGTGTCTTGATACCCCTGCCCCACTTGTTCAATCTATCCCTGTCCTTACCTGAGGATATCTGTTTAGACCTTCCCTATTTATCTTACTCTCCTACACCACGCTTGGTTCCACCACTGCTTTGGGAGAAACCTGACAAAACCATGATCAAGACTCTTGTCTCACTCTCACTGTACTGCCATGAGAAGGACTTACTTTACCTTGCTGCCACTAATCGGCTGCAACTTTGATGGTAGTTTCTCAACATTACGTGCTTGCTGCATGGTGAAGGCATTATTGTCGATCTTACCAGTCGCAGGCTTTCACCTGCATATGTCTCTCAGTTTTCACATCAGACAATAGACAGATCACCAAGTACATGGGCAGGGGACGGCACTCACCTGAGAGGGGAATGTTCCAGCACTGTGTGCTGTCACTTTGATAGGGTAGGAATGACAGCCTGTTGTGAGCTTCCTCCAAGCTGAACTGCAGGACTGTGGCCAGCTGTTCCTCTTCATTCAAGGCCTCTGTGGCACTGCTGCTGTTACCATGGAGACTGAGGCCGTCATTAGCATGGTGAAATGGAAGGAGGTTTGCTGTGAGCGCCATTGAGTGGCGACAGTACTATGCTTGTGTGTCAGCATGAGTGCGTGGGTACATGTACCCTCCATGCAGGGGCAAGCGTGTGCATGTGCCTGTATGTGTACACACAAGAGGAGGCTTACCCCACCAGACAAATGCAGTAACTGTACATTTAATCTGCACTGTAGAGCCCCTTCATCTCCTTAAAGGTTGTGATGTAAAACAGATTCAGGTGGACAGCTTGAATTCATCAGAGAGAGTATGCAGGTGGTGCCAGTGTGGATATTCTCAATAATAATAATCTACTCCCATAATTTCTGTTTCCAACCCTGAACTGTGGCTCTTATTCACTCCTATGGGTGACTGTAAGAGCTAAGGCTGTTTTTTAGAACATGCTGAACCAGAAGCGGTTACAGAATTGATTGTAAATGAATACAGATGAAATTCTAAATTGTCCTTCTCCTTTCAGCAGGTACATTACCATACTAGGGTTCTTACAAAAATGTCACAGGACTAGAATTGATTTGATATGGACTGGTCATTTAGTGGACCTGAAATGTGAGTCTGGCTTAAACAGGAGCTAGCTTTTATGTCTATGTTATCTTGTGTTTGCCTTCCTAAATTGTCTTGACTCCTCTGCTTTTCTGGGCCTCCTGCAATGAGCAAGTACATTATCAGGGTTCTTATATAAATGTCCCAGGGATAGAATTTCTCGGGACATATTACAATTTTTAACATATTTTCAGGACACTAAATGGCTGGTGGATTATTGTGGAAGTTCCCATAGTAGGCTGAAATGTCGAGACTCTGTAACGACAAAAAAAAAACTATTTTGCTTTCTATTACATTTTACCTTACATTACCCTAAGTTCCATAATAGCATTCTCAACATGCTTCCTTAATACTGATCCTCCTCTAGATGCATCACAAAAGTAATAAACCCTTCCTTGAAATAACAAGCAAGGACATTTGTAAAACTCTCCTCTTGCAGACACGCTGAATGACAATGAGGGTTTGAAAGATAATGAGGGTTTCAGACACATTCTTCACACTCAATGGTAAATTCTGAAAACCACCCGTAGGTAGTCTTCAGGTTTCCTGTGGAAGATGAAAACAGAATGTTTCTGGTAATACTGGATGAGTTTAGGAGACAAAGTGCATACTGGCTTAGCAAGCTATTGCCCATGTGTTTGCAGATCAGTGTGTCACTTTAAGCAGTTAGGCAATTTTGAATTTTCTGTAAGTTTGGGGTTGTAAATTATTTTGTCCAGAAAATTACCTTCAAGCCGAGTCAGAAGTTACTGAATGAGTAACAAAGTCAACTACATGTAATGTAGTAGGACTGTACGTACATGCAAAATGTCTCCATGCCGTGGACAGCAGATATGCCATACCTGTCAAATCCCTGTGAAGGTGTGGTCGTAACATAGCTGTGGCTAATTGCCTACATTGCCATCCGTATAAAAGAAAAATGGCTGCGATAAGAAGAATTTTCTTTAGAAGCTGAGAACCGAATTCTTTGTAGTCACTTATGAATGTACTTCAGTAATAAGCCTTTTGTGCATGAGAACTGAACTGATACAGGCTGTGATTTTGTGCAGAGAGGGACCTGAAACATCAGTCTGGCTCAAAGAGGCACTAGCTTTCTCCTGTGTATTATTTTGTGTTTACATTTAAAATTTGTCTTCACCAATTCTACTTATCTGGGGTGAAGCTCATTGCTCACATAACACATACACAATAAGCTTTTTTGTATTTGAAGGACTTCTGTGCTGACTTTAACAATCTAGTACTGTCATCAATTTACATCTGTATAAATATGTATAAATCTGTATAAATATTCATCTATTATATCTATATCTAATTATATCTAATTTAGATATCATCTAATATTCAAGAATGTTATCCAAGTTATTGTCCATGTTATTGTCTTGATTGTTGTTGTCGTAGTGAAACTGCAATCATAGATTGGAAGATGAGACCATGAGTCCATGAAGTAAACTACAGACACACAAACCATTTTCAATATTCAAACATGACATGTAAGTACTAAGTGAAGTTTTTTGCAACAAAAAACGAGCATTGTAAGGCAGTGAAACTGCAGATTAAGTCACCTACATAAATTTGCATATTATTACAATAAAGCCAGTACTGAACAGTTCAAAACTAAATGAACTCTGTATGACTAAATATGAACTGATAATTGTATACTCTGCATCTTATTTGTAATTAGTCTGTTTGGGTGTCACCTGTAATTTATTTCCTGGCTGTAAAGTCTATGACATCAGCTCCCTAGCAGTCTTTAGCCCTGGATGCAACACAAGTGTAGTCAATTTGGTGTCATAGTGGATAAGACACTGCCTTTGAAATGTCAAGGTCAGCAGTTTAAATCACACTGTGTGGCATGTTGAATTCTAAATGGTTTCAATTATGGCTTAAAGCCATTAAACTGTATGTAATTACAGAATGTTTTTGTAGACACTTACTTTCTGCTCATTGAGCCCTGTGCTTGGCCCCCATGATTCCCGTTTTCACCGATATTTTGTCATTCTTTTGTGGCTTTATGTTCAGTTTATGCCGCAGCGATTCTGGTTTTGTCAAGTGTTCATGACAGTCTTATTTATCTTTCATCTTGTATTTCTGTTACACATTCTGTTACCCAGTGCACTCCATTACTTTTGTGTGAAAGCGGTGATGCGGTGCTAAAGTTCCACATAATTACCTTAATCCTGCAATCAATGTGAAATGGTTCACATGCAGACAGCCAGAGTTATTCCGCTCATATCTCTGTTCTCCATAATAATCAAATCTGCTGCGGGAGGCAGCATCACATGCTGTGGGACCCCCTACAGTACATGCTAAGAGGCATTGTGTTTTTAGCTCATTAACATGATTCATGTTTACTGCAGCTACAATGGAAATGCACAACATTGCCTCTATATTTATGTGCGATTATCCTCCCTTCTACTTTGGAAACCCCCTTGGGTCCTAAGCAACAAGGCTTTAGCGATTCTATGTACACAACCATCAGCGCTGACAAATTAATTTATGACACGTGTCAGGGGAATGTAGCTCTACCGCCCTGATGTGCTCGTTGACATTAGGTCAGCGAATTTTGGTACTGAATCTTGCCATGCACAGTTTAACCCAACATCACTAAAGAAGAGCGAAGTTTGAAGTGGAACTAAGACAGAAGTGCACACGCAGTGTGGTGTGCTGAGATATTCTCATTTTTCCTTCATTTTTTTCATGGATAGCCACGTGTTTCATTACAAATAATTTAACACTTCACTTTGTCTAACATATTATTATGAGAGTAAACATTCCTGTCTGCAGTTGCTGTAGTTTTTATGCTGTTCGAAGACACATTAATATTTTTACAGTGTTTCATATTCTAACAATTGTTATACAAGCGTGCATAATGTGGCCATTTGTCTGTTTAAATTTGAGCTTGCAACTCTCTGAAGCTGCCAAACTCTTAAATGGATGTTTTTTTTTCATTCTTTTGCATGTTGCATTGAGTTTAAGTTCATTTGAAAGTATGCTTTTGAGGACGAGAAAAGTTTAAAGTGGAACTAATACTGTAATCATGTTAGGAGTTTGTGGCAGTGACTTGGGATGCCATTTGCACCTCATTCAATGCTCTTGAATCATTGCTTACACTGTTGATTGCATTTTTACCTCTGGGGTTAGACTGCGTCAAATGTATCTGAGGCGAAATGTTCATTTCAAAGTTTAATCTAGTTCACATCTAAAAGGACGCCCCAAAACCCATTGTAAATATCATCTCTCCTAGGTGGAAAATTTTAAAACTGGGTATCTGACTTCTGAATTAATTGCTTGACTACATATCTCTCCACAATGCTTTATAATTTATTTGTGTGGAGATAAACTTTCATGGACTCTTAAAAATCATTCTTGCAAAGCAGCATAATCATGATTTGATAATCAGTAATACACTGCTGTAATTATTCATGAGACGTGCTTTGACAAGGATTGTCAATGGTCCATAGAAAAGGGAAGGATTAAACCCACAACCCACACTGTATTAATGTCCCAATGTGGTTGTTCATACATTCCAATCTGTCTGTGGACTCTACACTGTAGATACTATACCAATAGCCCAGCACCACTTAAGAGCGATGTGTGTGTGGTCTCGATTTCTCGGTTGGCTGGTGTTTTAGTATTCCTGCATAGGATAAAATGAAACCTAGTTATGGCTCTGTCTAAAATCCTCTCCTACGATCTTGGATATATACAAATGTGATCGTAGGCTCCACTGCATGTATTAAGTATTAAGAGAAATTAAAAATGCAAGGTGGCCAACACCAGAGCCTACTGTAGTCTCTCCCTGCTGCAACTCAATTAAATTGAAATGACAAAGGTCACACACTGCTGAGCTAGTGTAAACAACCAGAGGCTTCTTTGAATTTATTTAGGTCCTTTGTCCCTCTTCTATGGCCTACAGCAATGAATACATTATGGCAGACTATTCTAAAATGCTCTCTGGATTTTATTACAATGCTGAAAAGGTTGGAATTTACCTGCAGCCCTCTGGCAAAGATTAGAAGTGTGAGCTGAGGGAATGTATTTTTCATGATTGCAGTCTGTCACTCTTTTTGTGGTTACTGGAAATCCATTATTAACACTAGAGTATATTTACCAGTTTCACATGAATATTCACTTAATGCCACAGTTGGTGGCAAAAAAAAATGTGAGGATTTAAAGCCATTTGGACTTGATTTCCAGCACAGCAGTGTAGCGATTTACTGACATACAGCAGGGCATTCTGACATGCCACTAATTATGGGATTGGAAACAGAGATGGACAACGGCCTTGGCCAGCTGTGAAAATGAAGTTTAATCGTAGGACAGGTTGCACAAACTGAACTGTTTTGCCACAAGAAAGTTATCTGAAAACTATAGATCAACAAAAACCCAATTCAGTGACAATCTCATAGTAAATGTCCCTGACATACTAATGCAAACCACTGTGACACTTCCCACAATGAAAACAGGTTGGCATTCAGTTATGTACTAAATTATGTGCAAATTCCAGTGACAAAACTGTGGACTGTGGATGGCAGAGACCAGCTGATCGGCCATTTGCCAGGTAGCCATGTGTAAGAAAAATTACATTATAATTTTACAGGAAAGGGTTTCCAGCAATATGATTTCTTTCTGGTGCTCCAATTTTAAAATAAAAAAAAATGAATACATCGCTTGAAAACCTGATTGCAATATTTAGTGGATGTGCACAAAAAACAATATGGTTCATTCCTGTGAATTTTAAAAACCATGCTTAAAAAGAAGTTAATAGCAGTTCTTATTGTTTTCCAGTATGATTTCATTGGTGAAGTGTAATGCAGTAGCTACTGTACTATGGTTAGCTGTGGTACTAGAAGGAAAAGCAATTAACTTAAAAGCAGCTAACAAGGCCCATGAGGTCTGTGTATGTCAGCAAATGTACATGACTGTTACTGAGCAGCCATAACATCCCTCAGTAGGACATTTTGATGCATTGACACGTTCGTCATTTGTCATATTTATAAGTATAACAATTAATTAAAAAAATTCAAAAATTTTCTAAGGCCTAAGGGTCCTTCCTGATATTCAAACTGGCAAACACATGGTTACAGACCCATCTCCCTAACTACCACTTATCAGCTCAGCTTTCTGGTTCCCACACACTACTCATTAATAAGTTATCATGATAAGATACATCCTTTTTCCCCTGCAAAATTGAGTATCATTGAATAAGAACAATCAGTCTTGGATTTATGGCCTCATAAGCGTACCTGCAATTTTAATTGTTCATCTAATTGTTCATCTTGACAATATATTTGAACGTACAAATTTCAAAAAACTAATTTCATAAAGAGTTCAAAGGATTAAAATTGTACATTGTACATTTGAAAGCAGGCAAAGAGATTCCTTGGACTTAGGCAATTTGCCCTTTAAAAAAGCCGTCACCTATAGCCAGAGAATATTATTATTTCTAATATTAATTTATATTTTATTTATATATAATTTATATTATATATCTTATGATCCATGATACCTATTTCTGTTTCCTGAATTTTGAAAATATACTCTAAATCTCTACTAAATTGCTGTTCTCAAACTGCTTGACAATGCATTCATTTACACTTCTGAAAAAATGTCATTCAACACATAACTAACATTAGCAGAACATTACTATTCTACAATGACATACACGCATAGAAGAATATTGAAGTATACAAATACTACTTGTCCCATGTCTCTTTTAAAATGTAGATAGTAAATTAAATTACGGTATCTTAATGAATAAAGGCATGTCCTCCATTTAAGAGGATTAAAGAACACCAAATACTGCACAACACACTGGGAAAAACGCTGTATGTAAATCCATCATTCATCTTGATCTTTGTGAAAAAAAGCTTCGAAGATGAATCAGTCAAATCAGACAAAATCAAATACAGAGATCATTATTTTAGATTAGTGTCTGAAAAGCAACAATAGACCTTACCATGACATAGTTTCTTCAAACAAAAGAGGCATGTCAAGAATGATGCATTACATATGAGAGGAAATTGTGTCTGAAGGAGATCAATCTTAACTGTAATTCTAAACTGGGCAGTTCATCTTCCTGCCAGAGTCTGCAGCAAATGTTTTCAAACTCAGGTGCAAAGGTTGCCTAAGCAAAATGAACAGATAATGGATAAACATATGGAGCACCGTTCAACACTTTGCCTTTTATCAGCATAGTAATGATGATCTTGCTCAGTGGCAAGAGCTCATGCGGTGACATTGAACAAGGAAAAAAAAAATCGATGGTCAGAAAAATAAACTGCAGCATCTGTGAACATATTTGGTTGAGTCCTGTATCACCACATACATTGAAATTCAGCTGTAACTTTGCGAAAAGAAAAAACTATAGCAACAAGACAATTTTTATTGTTTTGATGTGTGTTTATGAAGAGTTGACCCTCTGCTTTGTGCAGGTAGAGATTCTGCTGAGAACACCTTGTGAGCATGGGGAAATGGACTGATTTAACCTTATTCAACTGTGCAGGGGTTGTACAACAAAGAGGCATTCAACCACAATTCCATTCAAGGTCAGTACTGTAAAAGTCCACACTGTGTTTGACAACAATACTATTAAATGTGCTTTTTGTTAGTTGGTTTGTTTGCTGTGTTTCATTATTAAAAATAACTGAAATAATGAGAGAAATAAAGATGGAAAACAAGGATAATCTCTAGACCAAGGAAACCTGAGAAAACACAAACAAAAGACAAGGAACTGTACATAAATTGTCAGTAGAAATACTTTGACCACTGTTGAAAGGACTAGAGCTTTATTTTAAAGAAACATCCTTTATTTCACTCTTCCACATTGCCATAAATGTAAATTAAATCAGTGTTTTATTGGTTTTTCCAAAATTTGCCATTACTATCCCACTTTCTGTCATGCTCTTCCATTTTCCCATTTTTTAGGGCAAGCATTTTTCCAAGGATAAAAAGATGATTAATGTTAACATTAAATTCTTGAGTGTGTATTTCTTCTATAAATTTTGAGGAATAACTGATTTATGGTTGAATGCAAATAGCATTTGCTTATGACACAAAATAAAATAGAATAAGCTGTAGCTTTTTGTTTGTTTTCAGACTTGGGAGTGTCATATCCTTACACAGTGAGTGTAAACCGCTTGATTGCACAGCCTTAATTGTTTCATTAACATTTTCATGTAGTTATTTGCAACAGAACCATAACTGTAAGATAAAAACAATTTATATACGGTACAACCATGTATCTAAGGTTTTGTGAAATATATCTCCAAGTGTGTGTGTGTGTGTGTGTGTGTGTGTGTGTGTGTATGTATATATACATACATACACACAGTATGCATTTATACATATGTAAATGCATACACTTATGTAAACCTCTATTCGGAGATGCTTTTTTATTTTTGATTGTTTATTTCCAATGTCCAGTGGTTGCCTAGATTTCACATGTGAACTTCTGAAGAAGAATCTGCAAAAGACGACGGACACATCAGAAGCACTGCTTCAGAGCCTTCTTTATTCCTTCTTCATACACAGTTTCCAAGATAATTTTTAGAACATGCTTTACACTTGACCACCATGATTTGGCAATGCATTGAGGCCCAGTTATGCATTGTATTATTATTATTATTACTATTACTATTATTCTTATTATTATTCTTATTATTATTATTGCTACAATGTGCCACTTTTGTGCACTGGGGTGTTTTAACTCGTACTGACAGTATTTGTTTTCCTTCTGCAAACAGTAAACTGCATCAATAAATAAATTAATTGCAGCATTTGAATAGCATGCACATCCTGGCTCTCTGCAAGTGACAGCCACCCAAAGCCAAGCCCTATGAAGACTGCTGCTAACATCTCTATGCCAGGAATTTCTAATCTGAGTTCCTGGCCAGGATGTGGCTCCAGTCCCACAGAACAGAATGACTGATCACACATCACAATGTGCTGTCCTGAAAAGGAAAAAAAGTAAAGTACTACCAAGGAGAATCAGTCTTACTTGACCTTGCAGCTATATTAGCCTTCAGTTTGATTAGATTTTTTTTCTCCATAAAGATCAAATGACTATCTTTTTGATATTAAAAATTTTCCCTTGATGAATTCTATTTTATATACATTGCTATGTTTCAAAATGTATCAAGAACCTCTTATTATTTCTTTGTGCTGTTACTGGGAATGTCTCTGGATTTGGTATTTTTTAAAAAAAATGAATAACTGAAATTCCATTACTATGGTGAGAATGTTACATAATGGAATGCATAGCCCAAACATTTATTTTATGCTCAAATGAATCCTTCCGCTTATGTATTTCATATTGAGTGTCTTGATTGCTTTAAAAATAAAATTTTTTATCCATGCTGGATTGCATTGCTTTCTGTTTGACAAATGCTTTTCTGGCAATTATTGCCTATTTTAATATAAATGTTTATCTTGGAGATGCTGTTCTACAGTAAGAATACTTTTAAAATACCAGTAGATGTAAGTACAGACCACAGTAAAAAGCAGAAGTATAAAGCCGAAAACAACTGACCAATTGCGAACAGTGGAATAATGTACATTGAATTTATCGGCAAAAATCTATTACCGAATGCCAGAAAGTGTACTGCAATTACAATTATATAAACGCATGTGCTGGTTCACACCTCTACTAATCTAGGAATGTACACTGAAGAGCCTTTCATTATTTCTTAGTAATGAAAAAGCAAATTTTGTAAATTTGTGACCAGCTCTGTGGTAATCAAAACCCAGAATGTAATTTGCATCTGAACAGAGTGGAAAGATTCAAACCACCCCTCTATGCCTTGCTGAGGGCTGGGGGCTGGAGACCAGCAATGTTAAAGGGATTGCTTTTCATTTTTGGCTGACATTTTATGATATAATAACTTCCCTGTAAAAATATAAATTGAATAACTGATCCAAGACAGCCACTGCCTCATGCTTTGAGGTCTCATATGAGATGGTAAAAAGTGCTGACTTGTTGCAGGGGGTGTCAGAACTCAGGTGTCTACACACTTCCTGGGATGTGGAAATGAAGCGTTTTGCAAGCAGAAAACAGAGAAATGGGAGAGTTCGTTGGTGGTGACACATCGGTGCACTTCAACTGGATGCAAAAAACTGTAGAGTAAGGAACATGAAAATAGTCAGTTTTAGAATTAGAGTCCCCTGAAAGCCCCTTGAATAGTCATTCCAATCGCTAACATCTTAGGTGAGCTGTTCAGTTTCAGGGTGAATCCCAGCTGGGAAATTAAAGAGGTATGTCTTCAGACACCCACTGAGGGTGATGAGGAACACAGCTTTTCTGGCTAGTACATTCCTCCATTAACAGGCCTGAGAAGGGAATGAGTATACACACAATGGTGCGGGCTGCTAGATAGCTGACAGTGGCTAATGTGCTAACCCTTTTGGTGAAGCATTACATTTCATTGTATTACATGCATTTAGCAGATGCTCTTATCCAGAGCAACTTCCAGCACAATGAAGTTTTACATGAATTCTCCATCACGAAGCCTAGGACAGGATGCACAGGATCTTGCAGAATACAATGTTGTTGCTGCAGAATGTGTTCAATTTTGGTTGTGTCACATCTATCTTTGTACATGGACTTGCCAAGAAGAAGATTTGCTGTAGTCAGTCACTTGACTTGACTGACACTTTTTAAATCACAGCACAAAGATTAAACTAACAATAAATAGTTTATAAACTAACAGTCTTGTTAGTCAGAACAATTAAGCAACAGCTATCCTTTGTTTTGAAACAATACCCTCACATTCTGGAAATGAATCATACCTCATACCTTGGCTTTGGCACAATGAAGCCATTACACCCTGAAGTTACTGAGGACATTTTATAGCACCGATACTAGCATATTAAAGATTTTAGAGAGGTGACTGCATCACAAGTGGTAACAGACATGATGGCACCTGTACTGGGGGGTAGTGTAGCACAGTGGTTCAGGAGTAGGACTCATTGCCAGTTTGATTCCCCGCTGGGGCACTGCTGCTGGGTAAGAGCGACTGCTAAAAGCCAGTAATGTAATATACTGAAATGTTTGTCTTGTGATAACCACCTTAAAAAAATCCCTATGGAAAAAGAACTGTCCTTCTTGTCACAGGGTACTTATCTGTGGTGGGATTTAATTGCTCCTCTAATTATATGCTAAAGAATGTAGCAGTGCTCTATAATTATTATGATAGAGCTCAAAGATAAGACGGGAGAAACCCAAAACATTCTGCCTTAAAAAAATTATGTGTGTGTAATTTGAAAAGATTAACAGATAAATAAATGTAAATCTCTTTAACGCTGCATTGTACGCGTTACCTCATTAGTGGATTCCTAGCTGGTGAAAGAATATGGGGGTGTTGGCTGGACACAAAACCTCCATTTCATCTATCTGTTATGACCTTTATTTCTTTCCTTGTTCCATCTCCCATCATTCATTTCACCTGGGCAAACGGAGCTTATCAGACTATTCATCAGCATCTCCTAACTGTCAAAAGTGTAAAGCTTGGTCTTCCTTAGCCTTTACCTTTAGGTCACAGATTGTGTCACCTTTGATATAATAACGGCATGCATCTTCCTGAACAACAATATGCCACAGTTAATGTTTCAGGCGATACTGCAGTGCCCAAGTAGTCGTGGCTGATACATTACTAGTGTCAAACAACAAAACATGTACTTGATTGATATTATATGGTATATTATATCTAAATGGAACAGCACATATTTCAGCTACCTGCTCTTTTTCTAGCAAAAAAGTTGGCAGAATACTTGACTGTACACAGTGGAAGCAAAAAAGAATAGAAAAATGGTGTACTACTAACCTCTTTTTCCCTAGTAGAAACATATATTAATAGAATGTTCTTTAAAATTGTAATATTTTAAAGATGCAGCACAGGTCAGAGCTGATGACTATTCCATAAGCTGGGCTTCCCCTGAGTCCATTAAAAGAATGCATGTTGTTTTAATGCAACATAAAATGACAGTTTGCGTTTCAGCTTATCTACTGCTGAAGTACTGCTTGCCCTAGAATCGCTTTAGCATCAAATTCTTCTAAATGAAAAGCATTTTAGTGCTTCTAAATGATTTCTTAAATCATTATTTCTATATTTTAGTCACTGAGCTTGGCAGCTGCAGACCAGTGTCATTCAGCTAGCTTGTGAGGCAGTTGGGTTGCTTGCTTCCAACCTGATGATGGATTTTCTGTTTGATTTGGTCAATTAAATAGACCCAGTCACTGCTCCTGTTCATTATTAGCATTTGTTACTTGAACACTGCAATCAAGAGGGTATCAAACACACTCATCTTTTATTTTGTTTTTACCCCCTGCTCATCCTGGCGGGAGCTTGATAACCAGCTGCTGCAGCTCAGTGATAATATAGCTATCAAGTTGGCTACATTAATCATCTAGCTAGTTATCTAGCTTGTATGTTCACTTTTATTCTGTCGATAGGTTTGCTAGGTTTTTTTTTGGTGAGTAACTCTGAGGTATGTGCAGATGGACCTAATACATAGTTAGCTTGCTATGCTTCTTGCTTTTGTGACAACTGATATTGTCATATTAGCGAGGTTTAGTTACGATAATTTTTCCACACATATTTAAAACAAGTGCAATGACTGTAACATTTGGCAAGCATAGCAAAAATCATTCTCCTTCAAAAATGAGAGAAAGATTATTTATGATTGGGATTTTTAATCAGGATTAATAATTATTTATTACAGTAATGATATCTGTTGAAATAAAATCATCTTGTTTGATTCCCCTGCCTCCCTTGATCAAGGCAGAAATAATTTTATGTCACTGTCACAGTAATTAACTAGGTGTTTAGGTTCAATGGTGAACGCAGAATTTCTCCATGAAGTCTTGCATTGCATCAGATGTAATATCTGGTTCATGCTAAAACAACCTGCAGGCGTTTGTTCTGGATCAATTCCAGTCTCAACATGCCCATTTATGGTTAAATGAAAAGCTAAACAAGTACAGATACTGATGCAAATACAAATACCACAGTGACAGACAGAACACAGCCAGGCGCTTTGTACGGTCCTACCTCACTTCACATTGTGGTTGACTAACATACTATTGGACCAGGTCAGTTTACCTTGAAAAAGCCTAGACTCAGGTACATTTGACCCAAAAGTCAGTAGAGATGTCTTTGTAATCAGTGAGTAGTTGGTTATACAATATTTTTTGCCTCAGTCTCCATATTTATCACATTGCTATGGACAAAGATGACATGGGAAACTGATCAGTTTTCTGATAACTTCAGTTTACCGCCACTACAATTTGAAGCATGTTCACCATTCTTCTGTCAAACTTCTGCGTTGAAATGAAGAGCTCATAAATTAAAAAAAGGGGATATAATGTTGATGCACAGAAATACCAGGAGAGCCTTATCTGCAGCACTGGTAAATCTCACTGCAAAGCATTTAAGGGGTTATGTCATAAATCTGGAAATAGCAGCAACGGATTTACATTTAAACAAGTGTGTTTGCTTCTATCAGCAGGGGACTTGCTTGCGAGGGGGTTGATTCCCGGATGAAAATGTAACTACAGTAATTCAGCAGGATGAGAGCTTTGACAGGCAATGAATTAAACCATAAGCTTTAACCTAATAGCGGGAAATAAAATGATGGCATTCTAGAGAGGCATTATTGTTCCTTTATTATGTTTGTATATCAGTTTACCACTGTCACTAGTTTTCATCTCTAAAGAGCACAATAAATTTCTGAGGAAATGACTCACATTATGTTCATTGATTTTGGTGGGGGGACAGTGGGTGGGGGGTGTAAGGTGCAGTATTTGCAGCAATAACAGACAGCATTGTCTCTTACAAAAACTTGCAATGAGTTGCTTTTTTCCACAAAATTAGCAGTTTTGTAGAGAATTTCAGGAGTAAACAAACAATGTCATCATGCTTTTTCTATTTCTATCTGATGATTTCAGTTGATGATTATCTTCATCAATGTTTTTTGGCAATTTCATATATACAGTAGCTGCATAGCTGTGGATAACTGCAAATTGCTTAATTGTTTTGGAGAAGTGATGTAATTGCACACTAAGGGTATTTGTTACTTGTGTTTTTATGTTCAATACAATATCCATTTTACCTGCATGGTAATGGTTTGGCAAAGGACACGCGGGGTTTTACATCAGGTTGCTTTGTATCACAGAAAAAGGAATAAACTGCCATTAGAAGCCATATACATGGTTATAGAACTCAGAAAAGGTCAAGACAAAAGAAAAAGATTCTGCTAATGTAAATGACAGTGAGCTCACACTGATCCCTGCTGTTGTATATTTAATGTGCAGTATCATTATCTCGCAGCATTGCAACTTGCAGAATTCAGAGCCCTGCCTATGTGAGATACTGCTGTAATTTGTCAAGAAATGACATACAGTATGCTGCCTGGTTTAACATCACCAAGTAAAGGTTAGTGCCTAATTAAGTTACAGTTTCAGCAGGGGATCTTATAGTGTTGCCTTATAATGACAACAGTTGTCTCTTGTGTTTGACTGGGAAACTCCGCTGCAAACAGATGGATCTGATGCCAAACGGAAGGCACTATCTATATGTGAAAAGTTTCAAATGACTTTTCTCATTACCACAGTCTACCTCTGGAGCTATTTCATGTGGAGCTATTCATAATAGAGTGTAGTACTCGATGCCGCATAAAAGACTTTCCAGCGTGAGTCTGAGGTTTATTACTGCACGTGCGTTTTATTCATGCACCACTACCAAGCCGCCTCACTTTATCTCTCCTCCATTTTCAGCTATCAGACGTCCTGTCACATCAGTCGCTCTAGGTCAGAATATTCATCAATGGCCCTTGTAATTCTGATGGAACCAGCATGGATCCAACCAGAGCGGAAAATTGAATTGAGCTAGCAATGATTGGCTAGAAGTTTAGACCTTTGCCCCGATAGTAATCCTGATTGATCATCTTGTGTCTCGTATCACGTGGGAGCAACAAATGAAGAATAGAGCCGAGTCCCCCAAGATCTGCTGTTCATTTGATCACAGAAACAGACTGCCAGTGTACCGAGGGCACAGAAACCAGGAGGGGCCATGATCTAAAAAGGCACCAACTCTGCTGTGAGCTTAGGTTGTAAAAAAATGGATCCCACGAAACAACCCTCTTGTATATTTGCGCTAACAGGCAGCAAGCAAAAGTACAGATCATTCCGGTTACAAATTGAGCCATTTGTCAGTATCGCTGTTTGAACTCATTGTATATTAATGGCTTAGATTACGGTAGTTCCATAATCCGCTTTATCTGTCTCCGCTGAAAAATTGTTCCTGAATCTAATTTTAAATCTTGTTTTCCCTGTTGCTCTTTCTGCACAAATAGAAACATTGTTACAGACTCGCTACTTCCCCAGCTCGTTGTTATGTAGCATGTACGAGAAGTAGGGCTGTAACCTGACATGAGTGTAAATGTACAAAAGAAAAAAAAACAAATTCAAAATAAAACTTGCACCAGACGGCCCTCGGAAGGGCTGGAGCCTACCTGTTGCCTTCAGATCCGTGCTCTCGATGTCAGTCTGGGCCAGCTCAGTCTTGCCCCATGGTGGCAGCCAGCTCTGCGGTCGTCGTATGCGTTCAAGTTTTGTTTTTATTATTTAATTTATTTATTTATTTATTTATTTATTTATTTGTTTCCTAAAAGTGTTAGCACCCACCGTCCGTCGCAGTGTGGTTCATTGGCATGCCGTCATTATTTTTTATTTCACCAACCCAAAATGTGCATATACTTTAATTACTCTTATCGCTAGCTCACACACTGAATCGGCTTCACACCCACGAGTTGATCAAGCTCGCACCCTCCTTTTTCTTGGAGGCAAACTACTTGCTTGGTTTAAATTTGCTGCCCTCCCCACACCAAACTCCACCACACCTTTGATCACCTGGAGCTCTCATGAAGGCAATCAGAGGTAGCCCCACCCTTCGAGGGACCGTCAGCTGCGTAATGACGTAGCAGCAGGTGCCAAAAGAAAAAACCAAAACAAAAGAATGTATGTGTGTTGGTGTGTGTGAGTGAGACTCTACCCCCTCGTAACAACATGAATGAACTGTATTATACTGTTTTATATCAATGATACTTAAGCAGCAAAAGCACCTCATGCACCATCAGTATGCAGCTAATTCAGAAAGCTGATGTCCACAAGTTCACCACAAATTAAAGGTTGAGAGGTCAGCCAATTAAACTTGGAGGATGATTCGGTTGATTTAGTCAGCATACCAGAGTTACACCCCTAATCTTTACAATGAGTGCCAATGAAATTTTTGATTGCTGCAGGCAGTCAGGGCCTTCATTTATGAAACTACCTGAAAGATAGCTCTCTCAACAGTGATATGTCTCCATCACTTCATCCTGGCACTGAATTTACAGCAAGGTTTAAAGATAAAATGGTGGTCAGCTCCTTCTCTGGCAACATTCTTGTTGCAGTATGACGTGATGTTTTGAAAGAGTTATGCGGAATATTACTTGCACATTGGAATAAAATAAGTATTGGGGGCCATTTACAACACAGATAGCTCTTCAATGAACTACACTGTGGGATGAAATAAAACAATAGTTTGATATTTGCACTGTTTCTTGGCTTATTTGCACAGGTTTCGTATTTTAGTCATGAGTTATCATGAGATACTTTTGTCTGGTTCCTCTTTTCTGGGGGGTGGGGGGGCAGGGGTTGTGTTTGGCACATGGAGGCTGAAGTCTGGAAAATCAAGCTGTGGTAGATTTTGCTCCACAACAGTGACTAAGAGGTCAGTCTCCTGACACCGGTATGAGTCATCACAATGAACACTTAAAAGGACAGCTTATATTCTAAAAAAGTAAAAGTCAAGGGGAATACGTACAGCAAGCCAGGGATAAATTAACTGGAGGCTGAAAGCATTTTCACTCCCATCTGGGAAACTGAAAACAACCCCAAGAATATATCTTTCAAAGAAATAACAATGAAGCATAGCATAGAATCCATTGTTGAGGCATTCTCCATATAGCGCATCGGGCAGGCATGTGAAGGAAAAAAGATGTTCACGAAGTTTCCCCTGCAGTGAGAAAGGGGTTCAAAATGCCTCCTGCGTTTGATGCTCAAAGACATGCGCTCTGCGTCTGACTTTAAAAGAGGCTTTTTTTCACCTCTGAGGTAAATTTGCACAAAGATTTGTAGCAGTTGCTATGGCATTTTCAGAAACTTTCAGAACAGAGGTTTCTCTCCCTTAGGGCATACAGAACATACAACAATGGGGTGTCTAACAGTCATTTTGCCTGAGGAATAAACATGTGGTCTCACATTCCTACAGAGAGTCAGTTTTGGCCACCTGCACTTGAGAGAATGAAGATGCATCTTAGAAATTTGTGTCAGGGGAGGAGTGAAAAAAAACAGCAGCAGTAGGGTGAAGTGAAGTTGCAGCTAATGAGAGAGGCAGGGTACATAGGGATTTTTGAGTGCATCTGTTCATGATTAATGATTAGTGTTGGCGGCAAAGGAATAAAAGCATAGGGTATGTGGCAGTTGGAGAGCTCGCGGTGAGGGAGATCTTCCTTGTTGAGTAGGGAAAGGATTTAATCAGCAAAATCTGGCCTCGTGTGTTTGAGTTTTTAATTGTGTTGGGTATGTGAGGGAATGAGTGTGAGTGCGACAGCAGGGGTGTACCGGACGACAGCTCTGGGAGTGAGGGCCCTGTGTTAAGGAAGGAGGTAACGCAGGTTAGGATCAGCCAGCAGAGCAGCACCTGGGGTGGCACAAAGCCGGAAGTGTTCCTCCCGCGCAGTGAGGAGCGTGCTGAGCTGACAGGGAAAATCGCGCGTGTGAGTATGTGAGAGAGAGAGCTGCTATGCGAGCCGGCATTGCTAATGCTGTTTTCCTTTTCTCCAGAAGTGCGCAGCCCCTGTTGGTAAGAAAGAGAGGGGGCGGCAAAGGCTGCAGGAGAATAATTCATGCGAGTTCAGGGGACCCAGCAAACGGACACTTTCTTTGGGGTTTTCTTTTTTATTTTGAGGGGTAAATGGGCCCAGGAGAGTGCCGTGGGCCCATGCTGAACACTCTGCCAGCCCCCTCCCTCCATTTTTTTTTTTTTCTTTTTGCATCTGGGTGAGTGAGTGGCTGTGTGGACTCCCTCATTGCTGTTCCTCACCTTTAAGTGTGGTGTGATCTGGGTTGCACAGCAGAGGTGACAGGGTGTGTGGAAGTGTTAGTGGTGTATTTTGTGAATGGTGCATGGTTGTCTTTGGTGGGCTGATCTGGGTGGGGACAGTGTTTCCAGGGGGGGTTACCAAGACCAAGGGAAGGCAGAGTTAGCAATGGAGTCATGTCAGCGTCTGTGTGATGAACTGTTAAATCTAATAAAATGAATTTTTTCTTTATTCACTATGTCTGCTTGGGGGAGCTGAGTGGATTCTTGCACCAAAAGAGAACAGGGTTAGTGTTGGGAATGGAGTAGTGAATCCCCGGTGATATTTATAAGGGTATGTGAAAGCTTAGACACACAACAAGACACATGCAAAACAGATTACAAAAGAGAGCAGTTGACGGCAAAGCTAATCATTTCTCTCATCATTTCAGTAACCTATCAGCTGACCCTAGAATGGTAAACAAATCACTACACCATATGAGGCAACAGAACACGGAAAGATTATCTAGCCAACTTCCTGACTATTCTAAGGAAGACGAACAAGCTAACTAATAGTAATTATCATTATTGTTAGTTAGCATCAATCAGTTGCTAGGAAAAAGTGCTTAAGAACAGTTTGAACTCTTGTTTCAAAACTGAAATTACACTATAGTTATATAAAGTACAGTTCAAATTCTTTAGAATTAAGGCAGTTATGCAACACATTGTTCATAAATTATACAGGTCCAGAAATATGTTTTGTATTGGTTTTATTTGTGTTATTTTACTTAAGACCACTAGCTGGGGACGCAAACATTCAATCCTGTATATCCAGAAGGCACATCTGGCATTTCCTGTTAAATTCTTGAATATACGTCATTACCATTTACAAATGTCAATAACATGGCCTCTTTACAACTCTGTCTTTTTATTTCAACAAACTGGGAGGAGAGAATGTACAGGGGAAATACTCACACATCTTGCTTTAACCTACTCCTGAAGTAAAAAATTTAATGGTATGACAAGTATTGCAGCTGAATTTTGTAAATGTCATAGCACTGACTGTACTGGTACAGCCCAAACCCCTGTCTCTCAATCAGCATTTGATGTGCGCTTTCAAGTAAAGGCAGTTGTGCAAATTTATACAAACCTTCTGCGCTCCGTTAATTTGCAAAAATAAATAATTAAATAAATAAATATAAAAATAAAAAATACAGCCTGCTACATGGATTGGATATCAATACTACATTCAAAGAGATGATGTGATTCTTTTTTTATCATGGCACTCTCCAAGCATGAAATATTAATTGTGTGTTTACGAAGTAGTATGTCTGGAAGGATCACAGTGGGAAAAACATTGTAAAATGCTTAACAGCTGCGCCAGTCCTGCTCTGTTATGTATGATGATATGTTGGTAGAGGCAATTATAACTACAGATTTGCCTCAATATTTTCAATCTGTGTTGAAAAGAAGGCATATTTAACACTCTGAAGTGCTTTTGTTATTCTTATTCTTGATAGCCTGCTCTTGCAGCCCTGTATTTAATTTCCCATTGTACATTATACTCCTTTCACTGGAACAGCCTCTGCACTGAAGTGAGGCAGATGCCATCCCCTGATACATTGGCATGGAGCCAATGGCTAGTTTTCACACTACAAGTCACACAGTGCACTACAATGAAGTGAGTGCTCATTGGATGATGGGCACTGCTCCAGTGATGTCATCCAAGCAACTTGCAGGCACCTGACAAGTAGCAGGGTGTCTGAGAGCGGTGAGATGAGGAAACCCTGGCTGACCCACCTAACCCTGTCTCCAAAACATCATAGCCAACTTATTTTGCCACTGTGGGCCTCCCAGTCATTGTTGGCAGACAACAGGGTCGGTTTCAAACCCAAGCCATGGGGCTTAGTATGCACTCAAGACAACCATGTTGCAGACTGAGTCACTTGAGAGACCACTCACTGGACTGTCTGAAGCACTGTTGTCAGTGTTATGCATGAACGTGTTAAAAAAGCGCGTTCATTAAACATGCTCATTTTTTTTTGGTCAACGGTGAACTTGAACATATCCGTTTGTAACTAAAGAACGTGAACTTGAGCTTGTTCAGTTTTGCATGAGATTCGGAATCCTTGGATGTGTTAAAGTTACTGCTTGATGAATAATCATGGATGGCATTATTCCTTACTTGAGGCATTTTTATTAGTGCAACTCATCAGATAGACATCTCGACAGCTCGCAACCAACTGCCCATATTCCGCGTAACAATCACTGCGCATGTAGACGTACACATAAAATAGTCCCTGGAGAAGCTCATTTAAAAATGGAAGATATGAACTGGGACTGTGAACTTGTTCAAAATTCAAATGAACGTGAACTTGTTCATTTTAATCTGTGTGAACTGAACTTTGAGCTAGCTCTTGTGAAGTGTGAACTTGCACAACACTGACTGTTGTGGACAGTTCACGCAACACATTATGTTAGTATTTCTATATTTCTGAAGGGCAAAGAGCATCAGAGAACAGCTATGTGGTGGGGATGGCAGTCCATGCCATTGAGTCCTGCCACTGAGTTGATTTGCTCACAGATTCAGAGGAGCCCCCATATTACCACCTTCTTATGTAAGTAACTGTGCTAAATGAACCCAATTTCATGTTATGAAGTAATTGTGTAAAAATTTACAGCAAGGCTAAAATAACTGCAACTGTGCTGAATGTTTGTGGGTGCCCAGGTGCCCTTGAATATAATTGTTGCCCTAAGGCTCAAACTTAGGCTAACTATATTACTCAATAAAGGGCATATGATGTCCTATGATGGAGTTTTAGAACTGTTGACACTCACTATTGGTGTATTTACAGTTTAACAATGAGAGCTTATATATTACAATTCTTTATCAGAAACAGTCATTTCTTTTTAAGTATTTTAAGAGTTGGAATATGTAAAATGCAGTTTTCTAATGAAACTGATTTACATTTTACTGGAAGACTTTCCTGGCTCACCTCTAGATGGTGCTCTTCTTTAGCTCCGTGGTCCTTACATGTTTTTTTTTCTTTTCTGTACCAGAGAGGAGAGCAGCGGTTTACAGTCAGAAACCATTATGTATAGTATCATTGTAATATTGCAATGTTCTTTAAGCATGACCAGGTAACCATTCAGATTCATAGGAGTCGACAGTTTCCCACTGCATGTAATTGAAAACTGAAAATACATTTCCTTTTATATTATAAACATTTTTTGTTTGAACTTCGTAGACATTGAAGGTAACTTCAGACACTAATTTTGGACTAATATGTCTCTGGCTGCCACTACCACCTCCCCCGGGAAACACAACCCACCCACCTCCACCCACACTACTGCTAGTACCCCCAGTAATTAGTAGTCCGATTTGGGGAAAGAAAAAAATGCTTGTCAGTTCTCATTAAATGTAAGGACAGAATCTGTGGAGGAGGAGTTCAGAAGAATTGAGTCCTCCTTTTATATTTCATCTGAAAGAAATTTTTATGACCTCCTCAAAGAAAGCATTTTTTTTGTTTTATTCGCCTAAGGAATGCAATCTAGAGCTAAAGGAATGCCACTGACTCCATTTTAATTAAAGGGAATTTTTTTAGGCTTTTATTTTTCTCTCCAATAATTTCAAACCTTCAGTTGATTTGCTCTTTTCTTCAGCATGGGTTTCCTTTGCAAAACCCAAATTAAAGACAAGCATGCTGAACATACATGTAAGCTATTCTTGTGATACTGAAGACAAGAAGTTTTAAAGAAGTTTAACTTTTGTAGGCAATGCTCTTCACTTCAAAGGACACAGTACAGTTTTGTCATAGTCTGCAAAATATGCCAGGTTTCATGCTAAATGATTAATAGCTTTTCATATGACATCGTATTTCAATCTGCTATCAGTCTTTTACTGATTAGGATCAAAGTGAAAAACAGGACGAAAGAGGAAGCTGTCTCAGAAGTTTACATCAAGCATAATATTTTGTGAGGTGAAGTAAAACGGCTTGATTATTCCAGATCCCATGTTTAGCAGACTTATGCAAAGAGTGTATATAATTGTGAAGGTTAGAGAATTCAATACTTTTATTTCAAATGTTTAACCATCAGCAGTTAACCACACTCTCCCCTAACACAAGCACCATTACATGAAGGTTTTTATTTTCTCCCTTGCATATTCAGTTCATCTTTTTTTTTTAATAATTGTATTACATTTTTTACATACTAATTTTAGTTTGTAGTATATTCTAAGCTTACTCATATGTGCTTTTGTAGATTTTGTTCAATGTTTTCTTATGGTAATATATCTTCCAAAGTCACCTTGAGAATATCAGGCGAGTTAAATGCTTACTAACATACCTAACAACCACCAGACAAATTCAAAATGATTTTTATATTGAGACAAACAGACAACATCAAGACTAGAATAGCAAAACTTAACATCTCATCTTTAGATAAAATTAATATGCAAAAACAGTAAAAATAGCAGTATTCAATCAACAAGCAAAAAACTCAGACAATAGACAAAACAGATTTCTGCCCTTTCCATGATATAGATTGCTCAATCAGTCATAGCATCAGATGTTCAGACTAAGGCCTTTAAAGCATATAGGCAGCTACCTGCAGATTGTGTGTGTGCAATAGGGAGACTGGGCAAGAAAAAAGATTTAAGAATTTAGATTTAAGAATTTGGCATGGTAGTGGGTGCCAGATACACCAGTCTGAGTATATCAGTAACAGAAACCCTGCTGGGGTTTTCGCATATGACAGTGTCACAGATGTATTAAGAATGGTCTACCACCCAAAAAACATCCAGCCAACAGCAGTCCTGAGGTCAGAAACAGACTGTTGATGAAACAGGCCTATGGAGGCTGACATGACCGGCGCAGAGTAACATGTAGAGTCAGTCAGTACAGCACACTACAGTATAGTACAGTAGTGTAGCATAGTGGCAGCAGTATATATCATAGTGGTGAAGAGCAGGACTCATAACCGGTGTGATTCCCTGCTGGGGCACTACTGCTGTTGTACCCTTGCCTAAGTAAATATCCAATGTATAAATTGTAACTTATGTAAGTCACTCTGGACAAGAGTATCTGCTAAATACCAATACTGTACTGTACTCCTGTACTGGAACACAAATTCTGGACAATGGAGAATTCAAAAAAATACCACCTGGTCTGTCGAATTCCAGTTCCTGCTGTTTCACACTGATGGGAGGACCAGGACATGGCAAAAACATCCTGCCAGGTGTCATAAATGTGTTTTCGTGACAGAGCAATGCTTGAGTGCCACAGGATATCTGAAAATCAGGATGATCAGGTGCATCCCTTCACGGCACCATTGTCCCCATCTGCAAATGGGTTTTTTCAGCAGGATAGCACTCCATGCCACAAGGCTAGGATTGTCCCAGAAAGGTTCTGGGACAATGACAGTGAATATGGTTTACTGCAGTGGCCTTCCCAATCACCAGATCGCCATCCAATCTATCATTTGTAGGATGAGATGGAATGAGCTATTTGGAGTAGAGATCCATCGGCCAATTTTCAACAAATAGGGGAAGCATTGGATCAACATGGGCCATCATCTGTGTGCCACACCATCCACACACTGTTAAGTCCACACTCTGACAAATTCAGGCTGTTCTGAGGCCTGAACACCTTCTCTACAAGTAGATGTCCTTGTCCTTTTTTTTTTTTGCAGTTACATACTTCTTATTCCTTTATTCATTGGTGCTTTGAACCTGAGATACTGTAACTTGTTGAACAAGGCATTTCTAGTTGCACGTGTGCAATATTTGCAGACTTCTGAATTTACTTTCAGCACCACTTTGTAACTCAGCTCCCATTGGCAGTCTTCTCTGATGACATCATGTGTCAAGGCACCCCTGTCTGGAACGGGTTATACTGTTAACATTTGGCTCTCCATGCTCTGTGCTTATGTTTTACGTGAAATTCCTGATTGGTTGTTATCCCTTAAATCACATATGCCTCTTGGCAATGGCAAGGGGGAAGGCAGAAAACGAGGAAATTCAGCTACTGTGATTGAAACCTGACTCGGAAAGGTTATCCTGTCATGGGTAAACAAACCCCAAGGCTGAAATATGAATATCCAGTTTCTGAGTGGTAGTAGTCCAAAACAGAATAGGTTGACCCTTTCCGCATTGCAGGTAAGTGCTCCAACTTATGTATCTGTCTATTTGGCAGGCTACCAGAAAGCTCTTTTCCAGAGATCTACTGACTGAAAACATTTCCTAACCCGCTGTAACTCCCAAAGATATGAGATCGATCAATATATGGTCAAATGTAACAGCTGATTACCCGATTGAAGAATTTGTTGATATTTAATATGACACACAATTTGCTGCATTTGTTATTTTGTGTCAAAATGACAATTTCACAGTTTGAGATAAAAATGCAAACTCCACTGAAACTGTACAGTGTGAACACAGCAGGGGCATTTCTTGCTGTTCAAAAGATCAGGGGCTAAGGCAAGTTTGCCTGGGGCTTGTCTCTTTTTTTTTTGAAGGGAGATTGGCATCGGTAGGTTGGGCTGGTTATATCTACCTTTATAATAAATACATATTATCACACCTTTGGTCGCTGCAAGTCAAGTTCCACTGTGTTACACAGTCTGTCTGTTGTTTTGCTACAAACATCTCCTTTTTCAGGGCGAAAATATTTGGAGTTAGGCTTAAAAAATTCGGGTCTATAGCCCCGGATGATCGGACCTAACGACACCACTGGAACACAGTATTGTAATGTATTATTCTACAATGGGGAGCCCACAGCTGATGGGTTCTGAAGCACTGATCATTTTGGCAGCTCAATTTTAAAAGCAGACATAAATAAACTAAGAATTTCTTAGCTGTAGGATCAGGCGATAGGTGAATCAGTGAACAAAAAAAAAGCTTCCCTTTTACCCCTTATAGGCCAGCAGCACATGTGCATGCATCACCCAGTCGACTCACTCTCCTTGGGCCATGACAGCCTAACACATTTAAAGCCACTTCTGCTTTTCTCAGTGAGCCTCCCTGTTCTTTTTTTTTGTTTTTGTTTTGTTTTTTGTTCTTTTCCGGGATATCTTCCGACCACAGTATACACACCCCAGGTGAGGAAATGTACATTTGCATTTACAGTGAATGCAGTTTTGAGATTTACATGAGCAACCGTGTAAACCTTGTTCAACATGCTTGTTTGTACATGGATGTACTTTTGCCTTGCTCTGCATATGCTAATTGTATAAATACTCATAATGCTTTATGACTACTGTGAGAGGAAGCTGTGAGTTGATGTTTTGTTCATGGAGAGGAAGGTCACATTTTCATGTAAAGTCTGTCACCCTGACTCTTAACGACAGCACTCCCAATGTAGGCACCTCCCAAGGTTTTCAAAAATCAATTTAGTTGAGGTCAATAATAAATCCAGGTGAAATATTAACCAGACGAAGGACCAGAGCTGTAGACTTATTGTCCATGGGAATCTTTTGGGAGCCACAAAGGCTTGGTATGAATTATGTCATACAGATCTACTTAATAAAGGCTGTCAGTTCTGAACAGTGTAACACATGATAAATAGCTGAAGCAATTCTTTAGGACAAGTATTTACATGTATTAATTCATTGCCACATTGGCATGTTACAGGATCCCATTTTTCCCATTTTTCCCAAATGCTGGGGTATGTAACTGAGAAAAATTGAGTAATCTAATGGGACCTCCCATCAAAATGATGTGCCAACCCCCCCTTTTTTAACAAATTCAGCCATACCCTTTGTTATGGGGGGGGGGGGGGGGGGGGTTCTCACATACAGTTTTTACCCTATCGTAATTAACATGTTTTGGAACATTAAAAGGCCCCGATGACGCAGAGTGGATATGACAGAAATTTCTATATCCATTAAAAAACATGGGACAATGCTGCCATAGCCAGAATTAATAAATGAAAAACAGAGTACTTTGCGAATCATCCCAAAAATAGCAGCTTCAGTTTTATAAGCTGTCCCAATTGTACCAGGACATATCCCATCAAGTATGGAAACCAAGCTGTCTGTGCTATTTAAGACTTAACTGTCTTGATGATTTAAACAAACTTGCCAATGTTTCCTTATTGTGGTGCATGAGCGCTGTAATACCTATCAACAGCTTATATTGCACAATGACATACAGTATTAAATGTGGGATATTAGAAATGAAGGCTTTCGCCAATGGCTTTTACTCTCAGTGCTCATTTCTTCCCTATGTCCTTGCATCTGACACATTTTATCATCATGTGTTGTAATTTTACTCTCATTCTCTTTTTAATCTGCACTCTTTCACGTCTTAATACATTATATTGATGCCCTGTTTAGTAAGGCATCATTACATCATTAAAGTAATGACACGAAGAAACCTTAAGTCCTGTACTCATTGTCACATTTAGAGTTAATGCTTTTGATTAAAAAGGCTTTTGCTCTTGCACATCCTTGTCGGATATAATTCATTTATTACAAATCTGGCTTGTGGTGCAAAGGGAAACGTCAAGCAACAGTGAGCGATTGGCAAACAGGATGTGCCAAATGGTGTTTCTGAGCGAATGTTTTAAATATGAGTCCTGAGTAAGACAAGGATAAGACTAGATAATGTACTTCTGGATTTAATTTGGCCTCCATTTAAAGATTTATAACAAGAAAATGTAAAATTGTGTAATACCCTGTGGTTGGCCTTTGGTTTTTTTTTTTAGGCAGAAATATTTATGAGGGAGAGTTTATGAAGAATATTCATTTTATTTTAGAGTCAAAGAAAATCGTTCTACTGCTGTTTTTTGTTTAGTCATGGAACACAGTATTGTTATGTCATCAACACATACTCAATGCCTGAATGTGACTGAATGTAAATGAATAAAACGGTTAATGGTTTCATGATGTGTATTTAGGTTGGCTCAAAGGTTGAAAACACAAATGCAAGTCTTCTTTTTTCTGCTTGTGGTTTGCATCTTAGAGCCACTGTATGTATTAGCTGAAAAGCCAACATTGACATGGAATGAATGTTATTCACTCAAAATGTGGTCTTAGGGAAACTTCCACAAGGGTTAGAGCTTGGATTCTTAAGGGAAGGATGACAACTTGGTGACGTATCTTTGTCGGTCCCATTATGTGTGTGTGTGTGTGTGTGGGGGGGGGGGGGGGGGTGTGGGGGGGTTGTGGTGGAATTTTGCTTTTCATCTTGTTGGCGAAGTTAGCCAGTTTTTGTGGCTAAAACCCCACTCATACTCTGCAGGATGTCATGGAATTAGTTCCTTTGAAATTGGGTAAAGGCCGGAGCTCACCAGCAACATCTCATCCAGCTTGAATAAAGTCTCTGTATACATTAATCGCAATTGTTCAAGTGTTGACGTTTGAATCACTGGCAAAGCTTGTCAATTCTGCCTTCTCCAAATCCTGGAGGGATACTGATTCCCGTCTTCTACATCTTTGATCTCTTCAATCAAAACAGTGTAGTTGGACTGATCCCGACGAGCTGAGGCAGAGCCTTTCATTGATGAAGTTCGATTTCTTAAATTATTAACCAGACTGGCAAGAAACTGCTGGCACCGATATTGACATTGCCTGTTAATGAAATGGTCTTTTGCAGCTGTACTTTGAGCTGCAAGCTTTTTAGTCCATGGCCGTCCTCTAATTCCATGTATGAAAAGCATGCTGCGCTGAATCAGGTTTATAGAAACTGATGTCAACCATTTCTGTAAGCATTCTGGCACCAGAGTGAATTCTCGCACTGAATTGTACTTGAAAGGTAAATCTGAAAGAATCTGCTTTGAAGACAGAAAGACCGACCTTCATAAGATTTTCTGTCATGGGCAAGAATGCACTCAATGATTAAAAACTGCCCCAGCTACAGACACTGTACATATTGACCTTGCAACCCATCGTGTGCTTATGACTTGGCCAGTCCTTGAAACTTGTGGTGGTTCACAAAGTTGTCTCTGGTTTAGAAACGTGATGTTATCTACACATAGTTTCATGATGTGATGTGATCTACACATAGAATATATTTTGTCCATTTTGACTGAAAATGGTTTAGACCACTATATACCTGCAATGACAAATAATGACACCAAATAATGGCTCTGCTCCAAAAGCCTTGGTACAAAGGCAGATTTGTTTCCCCAGCATGAAAGTGGTGCTAACAAACACAATTAAGTGCTTTTTCAAGAAGATGTCACCAAAACCAACTGCTCAGCCTTTGCAATAGATGTACCACAACTGTGTAACATTTTCAGTTTGATGTATTTGAGGTTCGATGTGATTAAGAAAAAACAATATTTTTATTATTTTGTTTAATTCATTTTTTTTTCATTGTTTTTATGATTGTCATAGGCACAGATTAATGCATTTATGATACTTGAAGATGGTATATTTATGGTAGTTCAGTACAGAGATTTTATGATCTACATCCCGGATGTGTTCACAAGTTTTGTTCCGCATCTTAGAAGCAATGTTATCAGTTATTTGTGAAGCAATGAATCTAGAATGCAGTCCAGGTTCTGTATGACTTCCATTTTCTCTTGGCAGTTCCAGCAAACCACAATGATCAGAAAAGCATCTGTCATGTTGAGCCACGTAATATGCTGAAAGGAACGTTGCACAAGTAGCTTTTAAGTAAGAAAGATTCATGCTGTCACACATCTTTTTGACAGCCTCCTCTCTTTTTTTCAAGAATATTCTTTACTGTTGTGTGAGCCTCAGGTTGCTTGTGATGAAATATTTTCTTTCTGAGCCATTTTGAATGGTATATGGACAGTTTGAGGAGGACACACTAAATGAATCCCATGACATTTTTACATCATCATTTCAAACAATAACATCTAGCAATGTTCTTCATAGACCAGTATTGTCTCAGGTTTTGAGATTATTTAGTACATTATTATTGTAGTACACTGATTCTCAATACTGCTCCTGGGGCCCCCCTGCTCTGCACGTTTTCCATCTGTCCCTGCTCTACCTACCTGACTGAACTCATCTGTGGCACTTCTGATTAGCTGAGCACACCTGATTTAATCAAGAGCATGTTTGGAGCAAGGATAGATAGAAGATATTCAGGACAGGGAGGGCTCCAGGAGGAGGATTGAGAAACACTGTTTTAGTACATTAGCAAAGAAGATTGTTGTTGTTATCACTTTAATTTTTGTGATATACATCTTGTTTTGCATGTCCCTGTATATAATCCAAGCGTATATCCCTATGCCCTGGGGATACTGAGCGCCTGCTTTTAGCCCAGAACTAGCAGCTGGAGAAGCATCAGGAATTTATAGGCTGGGATCAACCATTAGGTTTGGTCCTCAGTGGGAAAGGGACTACTGTTGATGCACAGAAAAATCGCAAGTGTCTTCTCTGTAGTAGTGGAAAGTCACACTTCAAAGCAGTTAAGGGTTTATGTCATAAATGATGAAAGAGCTGTATTGGATTTACATTTTAATAAACCGTGTTTGCTTCTATCAGCAGGGGACCAGGTTGATTCCCAGAAGGAAATGTAACTACAATAATTCACCAAGACAAAAGGCTTGATGCCAATGAAACCATAAGGAGGGAAACAAAAGGACAGCTATCTAGAAAGGCTTTATAATGCTTTTATGATTACTGTACATCACATGGCCATCTACAATTAGCTTTCGTCTCTAGACAGTGCAATGAATTTGTAAGCCATTATTGTGGTGGATAATGAACAGGAAAAGACCTTCTCTAAAAAAATAAGCATTTCATTTAGACAAGTCATTTTTGATGTGAAGAATCTTAGATTTGTATATTAAAACTGTCCCCATATTTATTTATTGCATGGGTTTAAATTGTAAGTGTAATGAGCAACTGATCCACATAGGAGCTTTTTTTCCTTCTCGACCCACTTTGGTTAATCTGTATTCCTTGACTGGAATTTTGTAGTCGCTGACCTTGATTAACGTAAAATGGACATGGAAGTGTTTATCGATCTCCTCCAGCAGACAGCAGGGAAATGGCAGTGGCTTGATTAACAGATGATGGTCATGCTACTTTAGGCAGCTGCACCATTAGAAACACAGAGATATAACTTTTATGTGACCTGCCACAAAGGAAGCGTTGAGAAAAACTGGATCATGCAGGGCACTTGCCCCGACAGGAGGCATAACAGGTTAACAAACTGATGCCTTTTCTGCAAATGCAGGAGCCAGCAGAACTGAAGTGTCCTTTTGGTTTTTGGTTTCGTTATTGATTTTCTATCTTCCGAATTACACAATGGCTTTCAGTAATAGGGACAGGTGTTTCCAGTAAGGCATAACTCACATTCTAACATCCAAAAGCTTATTTGGAAGAGGTCCAGCTGAAATTCAAGGGCGGATTTGCACCTGCAGTCACATATTATTGTGAGTCCCAAGTGAAATGTGGGAAAATACCAGGAGGCTGTACCTGTAAAAAGAATTAGTAACATTTAAAAAGCTGGGGTTTAAATGTTGTATGCTCAAGCTCTGCCAAAAGATAATGCGTTTTTTACAGTGGTTATTAAAGCCACATAAAGAGCCCAGGTTTAAAACTATAATAATCACATTAAAAATAACAAATGCATCTGAACAAACAGAGACTATCAAACAGAAGTGAAAAACACAGCAGACTAATTGTATACTTTGACAGCCTTAGGTAAGACACTTGTTGTAAAATAAATGTAGGGTATAATGTAGTTTAAATTGATATTCTGTAGGAAAATATAAGAATATTCTTAATTTACGAGATAGTTCATTCTCTCCATTTTATTCTGTTTTATTCCTTATTGCTCTGATTAATACATCAAGCATGAATACTTGCTCTTTCCTCTTGAAGAGTTTATGATACATGGCAAATATCACAAATGGAAATATGTATGAGGTTACCACACACAAGTGCCGCATAAATAAAAACAAAACAATTTAGATCTCCAGATCTTAACCAATGCACCCCCAGTACTGATTTTTTGTTTGAGTGGATTTTAAGTATACTTTATGTACGCTTTGGATATACAATACTGAAAAGTCATTAAATTTTGTAATAATAATAATAATAATAATAATAGATTGGATTTATATGGCACTTTTCCAGGATATCAGCATAGCTCACAGGGGCAGCAGTGGGTGAGGCTGGGTTGGGGGAGGGGGTGAACCTGGGGGTGATTCACCTCAGCCACCACCTAACATGAGTGTAGCACCCATGTGGAAGATGCACAGGAGCCGTTTTGGGATAGAATACTCCCCACACATCAGATGAGATGAGATGAGACCTAAGTATTTGCATTTTATCTAAGTATTAATTGTATATAAGTATTAATTTTAAATTAAATTAGATGAAAGGCATCATTAGGCTGTCAGATTTAAAAGCCTCAGTAGGAATTTGGCCAGGACACCACAAAAGTTACTATAAGTTTCATTTCCTCTTTGATGACCACAGGACTCAGAGCTTTAGTTAACCGTCTCATCCAAAGGATACTAGTTGTTTCATTTCTTTTCTCTCCCGTTCTCATTTCTCTTATTGCTCTTAAAAAAACTGAACATGTTTACATGCCATTCTGTGTACTTCTTTCCCTGTCACACCTGGCTGGCTGTTGACTTTTCTTATTTTCTGATCAGGGGTTTCTTTTTAAATGCATAAATGCATAAAAGTCAGGTAACACCTATTCAAGAAGTGAAGGAAGGTCACACCTTGTACACACTTAAACGATAAATGCAAAGAAACATCCCCAGTCAGTTTAATGAGTGAGTCACATGATTTTTTTACAGCACAAGTGAGTATGAACACAACACACAAAACACACACAAAAAAAAAATGAAAAATGTGGTTGGAATTTATTAAAGAGAACAGAAAATTGATTTCAGAACAAGCCATCTGCATGTTGTTGCCTTTTTTGATTTATTTTATTTTACATTGTTAATCACACGTAGCCTGCATAATACATAATGATATTTGGTTGTAAAACATACTGTACACACTTGCTTGCCTGGATTGGGGCACCACTCTTTGAAAAAAAAAAAAAAAAACATTAGAAACAAAGAAATTAAGATATGCATTAATGATTTGAATTTTTTGTACTAAAACTCCATCTGACGTAGATGTAATGCCTGAAAGTGTTTTCATTTCCATATTTCCTTTTTTTTTTAAAAAAAAAAAAAAAGTGACTTGGAGCATTATAAAATCACCTATTTTGCCAGTGCTGCTTTGGAAAGCTCTTAAAAAGGATCTGCTCAGGGTGCATTCAGCAGGCATACACAAATAGTTGCGGGGTGTTTCTGTACCACAGAGCTGCCGTGTCTACTCATGCATGGTGTGTGGGCTCTTCTGAGACACTGTCCTGCTGCTCTGGCTTCCCGCAAGCTGATTCCCTAGACAAGGAATGCGTTTTGCCAGTATCTTCTGGAAGTGGCTCCGGAACTTTTTGCCCACAAAAGTGTAGAACACAGGGTTTATGCAGCAGTAGAGGAAGGCAATGTTGCGGCTTACATACAGTGCATGGTCTAGACCTTCGGTACATGGATGAGCATCTTTGCTGGGTGAGTCTTGGAGAGCTCTCAGCAGTATGACCACGTTGTAAGGTGTCCAGCAAATGAAAAATGCCACAATTATCACAAATATGAGCTTCACGGCCCTGCACTTTTCCCTCATCCTACTGTGTATGATCCTCACCGTGATTCTTATGTAGCAGTACAGGACAACGGCAAGAGGAAGTAGGAAAAACACGACAAACTGCATGTAGTCACCTATGAGCTGCCATCGAGTCAGGACCTCTTTAGAGAAGCCAGTCTCCTCGCAAAGGGTACCGGCGTCACCATCGGTGCGCACGTCAAACAGAATCATCTTTTTCAAGCTGGCTAGGATGCTAATGAACCACACGGCAGCAGAGGAGATGCAGGCGTACGTGTTCCTTCTCCTCTTGAGAGCGGTGATGGCATGCACCACGGCCAGGTACCTGTCCAGGGTCATAAGCGTCAGGAACAGAATGGAGCTGTAGAAGCCAATGTAGTACACACTGCTCACCATCTTACACAGGGCCGAACCAAAGATCCACTCCGAGGCATGGTACGTAGCCCAGAAAGGGAGGCTGGAGGCGAACACCAAGTCAGAGATGACCAGGTTCAACAGGAAAATGTTGGTCATGCTGTTGAGTTTCTCGTACTTGTAGATGATGTACAGGACCAGTACATTCCCAAGCAGGCTGAGCAGGAAAATGCAGTGGTAGAAGGTCGGAAGGTAGACTGCACCTAAATGGTTGACGTTTCTTTTGGGACACAGAGTCACGTAATCATCATCGAAACTGCTATTGTCATACATCCACGTACTGTTGCCAAGCATGGAGGAATAGTCATAATCCATCACTGTGCCTTGAGTTCGACCTGTCAGAACATTCACCATCATCACTCAATCAAAAAATGCTGTTAAAATGTGCATGTTAAAGATGTCTTATTCATGTGGCTCACTTACCAGTCTTTGGGATGGTGTCAGTGCAAAGCACAAAGAGGAGGATGAGGCGTTCAGTTTTGTCTGGTGGGTGGCGTTTCGGCCACAAGAACTATGATTCAGAGTAGGCGTTGCTCAACATTCTGCTGAAACATTTACAGAACAGGATTCAGTGATCCCACTACCAAGTTAATCCCCTATGTGATTATTTGATGATTATCTGATTATCTTTTCATTACTTTCCCAAGTTTTTTATAATTATGTTCTTTTCTCAGAAAACAGAGCAGGCTCTTCCCATCATTCAACAACGGAAAATATTTCACTACATAATTTTATGACGTGCATGTCGTTAGTGTCACTTAGGTCTCGATACTGGCTTCTTTCCCGGTCTTGCTCCAACTTTAATGTTCAGCAGTAAGACATGAGCAACTCATGGTCCTTGAAAAGAAAGAGCGACCCAGTCATTAAATGACTTATGTTAAGGAATGGAATGAAACAATGGTTGCGCAACAATTTTAATGAAATGTTCATCCATGGACATGGCCTTTCCCACATCTAATAAGTACACACCTTGCCAGGGTCTGTGCTAGGTCAGAATAAGTATATATTAAGTAAATATAAGAACACTTTTTCCCACTAACCCAGCACCCTCCTACAGCATGCAGAATGTTAAGGCAAACTGAAATCTGAATCACCTAGATGGTAAGGATTGGTCTTTTAAAAAGCACCATCACCACGGTAACAGGTCATCAATGTGTCAGCTTCCTCTTTCCCCACAGCTTTTTTCATAACATTCGTCTGCAACTGTGACCAGCAACAGATGTTTTGCATTCCCTGTACTTATATTGCAAATAACAAATTGTATGCAGTCCCTCTTTACTTATTCATTAAAGAAAATGTGTGCACGGTGACCTTATTAGAAATATCAAGGTGTTTCCCTTAGGATTTGAAACAGCCACACACAGTAAGCTTCATTTCTGCCTTACATTCACACACGATTAGAAAATAATAAAACGCTCCTCATTAATTTCACACCTTGGCTAAGTTGATTAAATCTTGTATACTGTCCCAGTTATTAAGTAACACCACATGGGAAATTCTTTCAACCATGTAAACCGCATTGATGTAGTACAAATGAATGTGCACCTACACATCTGTGCACGTAAAAAGGGATTAACATTAAAACAAAGGCTTGTTTATAGTTTTTCACAGCATTAAATCAATAAAACAGTAAGCCCCCATGACTTAACAGCAGTGTTACTGGTAAGTGTTGCACTGCATTGGTGGTGGATTGACCATGGAAGCTGTTTGTGTTTGTGTGTGTGTGTGTGTGTGTGTGTGTGTGTGTGTGTGTGTGTTATGGGAGGGGGGCTCAAAAAGTCCAGTTCACAAGGGTGTCATGGATAAACAGTTATCTCTGAATTACAAACACCATCCACATTAATACATAAACATACAGAAATGTAAACAACTTAGCTTAAGGATTTGGGCCTCTCTTATTAATAGGAGCTGTTGATGTCTGGCATAGGTCAAACCGATGAATCAGAGTCTTGTCGGGACTTGTCTGGACAATGTAGTCTATATGAATAGCTTGGATGAATGGGACATCAAGGACGATTGCAAGACACATCTTACTGAATTCAACATGTAGAATCCTGACTTGTGGGACTTGTGGGTTACCGAAGGGGTAACAATGATTTGTACATTACATTCAAGGCTGCAAAACGTGAATAATGAAGTCAATGCTGGAAACTCAGCCTGTGAAACCCACCATAATGAGTGGCAGACATAACAAAAACCTCTTGAGTTAGGTTCAGGTGCTCCGGTGAAAGCTTACCGGTGCAATGTAGATCATGTTCAATTTCACCAAGGGAGTTCATAGCAGGAGACAGTAATGGTGTAAACCCGCAACTTTGGAGTCTTCACTCCCTCTTTTGACTCTCCTCATTTTGGCTAAAGTGAAGCAGCATATGGTGGATTTGTAAAGCAGTATCCAATAAAAATAAACAATTTGCAAAAAAAAACATGAACATTCAGATCGTTTGTTAAATAAACGGAAGTTTATTCTGATGTTTGTCTTTACAGAGGTGAATTATAGTCACAGTTTTAATATAAGAAAAAAATATATATTTACAACTGTTATAAATATCAAGACAATCCTCACAAATAATCTAATACAATACAAATAGGGAAAAATTATTGGAGAGTACCATGTACATCTGAAAGAATTTTACCTGGATTAATTCTCTGTTGATATTCCATGAAATCAATAAGACACTATTAATCCTATATATTATTTGCCATGTCTGTAGATGACATCACTGCAGCATATTAGGTATGAGGCCTAGAAATAAAAACTTATGAATTGTCTCAATTAAAAAATCAGAGTGGAAGCAATAACTGACAGAATTACACTAGCATGTGTGCAAAGTGTGCAGATTGCACTTTAAGTTAGCACAGACCTGTTTCCTTTTTGGTTAGCGTGATTCAGCAGCCATGATTTCAAGGACCCTCCCTTTTTTAACCTCACTGAGACATAATCTTGCTTGCTAGACAGTGGGCAACACACGTTTTATGGAATGTCTTGAGGCAACACAGACCTTTATTTGACTGTGCGTGGGAGTTCTGAGTGTGAATGTAAAATGATTCAAACAGGATCGTAAACTCTCAATTGTTCTTATACACGTATGTTCAAAACACATGCTGTTGAAAAATTGGTTATATGGTTATAACAGATTATCTGAAAAGGTCACTGTATTGTCTTTGAAATTATGCTATACTTACATGAGTAAATATACAAAATATGATTCTATTTTGTGTATTCTACTGTTATGAATGCTATAATTCTGTGTCATTCATTCCAGTCACCATCTTTTTTCATTCCATTTCAGGTGTTAACGTTGAAATATGTTTTCTGTAAGGACCTCAGAGAAGTGCGGTGTGACAATTCCATTACAAAAAGTACAACATTAGGTAATATTTGCTTGCCAGACTGACAGTTTGAAACAACAAAAAGTAAGCAGAAGGCTAATATAGTTTTAAATTAATGCTACATTAAAATCAGTAAAGTCACCCAGCATCTGACAAAAACCTGGTTCTCAGACACATAGTTTTTGGTTAACTATGTGTCTTTGTGCAGTTTGATGTGTCAAAAAGAAAAGTATTACAGCATTTTAAACCTTGCATATACAAAAATATGACAAATACATATGGAAATAATAGGCACAATGGATAAATGATTTGGATGTCATACAGACAAATGAAAACCTCATATAGAGTAGAAAATGTAATTAAACACAACAATACAAACCTTTACAATTTCATGCTGAGATAAACCGAATTCAGAAACTATGGCAAGCCACAGAGTCATAGAGTCCATAGAGCCAGTTTTATTTTTATTCAATACTAACAGTGAGTTCACATGTATTTGCTTTTTTGCAATGGCCCCTTACTTAGTGTATTCTCCCTGACAACCCCCCACCCCCCCCAAAAAAAGTTAAAGCAGAGATAAGGTTGGACTGAACTGAAAAAAGCTACTGCCACCTGCCAGTGTCATTCAAGAAAAAACAAGAAACACTAAAAGACTATTGGATTCCTCCCACTCATATCTTCTTATGAGTTAACAGTTAATGACAGATGAGCTAGGGAGTAAAGGTCAGGATATTGAGGCAACATGAGAGTTAACATGTGGATTTGGGTGAGGCCTAGAACCCAATAGGAGCAGAATGTACATTTGAAGGAGGAAAAAAAATATGATACTGAATATGTGAAAAATGTGTATGAAAAATAAATGCATACTTTATTCCTGCATTTGTTATCACAGAACCAAAAACTCAACTCTGTATACATGCACAGAACTACAAAGGTCCAAGATGCTGTTAAAGTACAAATAGTTGGTTCTGAAACTTCTAAAAATTTATTAGAGGCCACTAACTTTAAAATTGAGCCTCGCTCCTGAGACTGATGTTCACTCCTGTCCTCGCACCTCAATCCATAAATAACCATTGGTGATAAGGTGAAATGATTATTCTGCGTCTTGAAAACACTCATCGATCTGTTTGCCTGAACTCATTTGGATGTGTCACAAATAAAATAAATACTCAGAATCACCTGAAGTCATGAAAAAAACCTGCATTCAAAACATCCAGATCGACAGCAAGCAATTGTCTCAATGTGTCAGATACACTGTGGGACCTATTTAGACGGTGCACAATCACGGTGCATTTACACAGCACAAGATGCAAAGCACAATACTTCTGTTTTGGAAACGTGACTAATGACAGCTGCGGCAGAACTTCTATCCTCTCCTTGCTTTGTTAATGTTTGTGCTGAGGTGTGACAGGGACAGGAATATTGCTCTTGGGGCCTGGACTAATGCAAACGCATGGTGCACTTTTATTTAAACAGGCCTACACATGCACATGTGAAAATGTAGCTTTTTATGCTTTTCTAAATTTAAGCAAACCCTGTTTGGTAATCACCAGCTGTATGTCAGGTTTGTTCCACTACAACAATTTCTGCATTCACTCAAGAGTGTTGAAATGAGATTACTGCGACCCTCCGCAGTGCACTAGATTAGAATGGGAGCACATTGGAGGATAGCCACTGCTCAATCATCATCAGCCAAACAACTCACAGACACCTAAGGAATTGTAGCATGCCTACGAGTGGGGAGAGACGGAAGATGTGGCTTAATTAGGTCAATTTGTTCCAATACTGTGGGAACACAATCAGTGTGGGCAAACAATATGGTTTGGTTCCAAACTTGAATCTGTACATTTTTGGGAATTTGGATACTCTTTGGTTTCATTTTTGTATGGGACAGTGTAACAATCTCGTAGTTCAAGTAAAACTCAGATAACGCAACAGATCTGATATCTAAATGTGGACACAGCTTTACAAACCCTTTGCACTTCCCACTAAAAAATTCAACGCAATATGAACATTGCACATATGTTTATCCCTAGCCTAGTCACCCTACCCTAGTGGACAAGGCCAATTGTGTTACACCACTGAATACACTTATTGTTGGCGAATGACATAGCTCAGACATGAACCTGTAGGACCGGGTCCGCACTTGGAACTAGCACCTCAACCAATGCACAAAATTGATTCAGACAATCCCTTTTGATAGTGCTCTGTGTCTATGACGGCTAAATTTGGCCCTGTGTTTTTCATCCATTTCTTTTTTGGAAACTTGAATAGATATTAATAGAAACATCTGGAACGCTTGCTTGCATTGATACAGTACAATCTGAATGAGCAGATGCCTGTTCAGTCATCTGAAATATAAACTGCTTTTACAGTAAATTACTAACTGTAATATGTAATGCCTTGCGTCTAGCATGGAGGTAGCTTAACTAAGGCAGTGCATGATATCTGAATATGTACATGAGTAAAACCATTTCTCCTCTCTTCGGATTCAACCCAACCAGGCCCAGAGCACCATCAGTAATTGACTACATCAAGCCCATCATTTCTGAAAACTCACATTCCTCTTCTTTTTATCAGCCTGACCCAAAGGTCAAACTGGTTGGATCTATATGTAGAATCCAGCACCTTGTTGGGTAACATATCCCTGGCTTTGTCTCTTGAACTGGACACACCACCAACCTTGGCCATCCTTAGTTTCCCAGTCCTCCCTAGAAGTTGGGCCCTTTGCTGAATCGGTTCTCCCTGAGGCTGTAGGCTTGGTAGCAAATGGACATATCACACACCCCTGCTGGGCCTGGTGGGCCACGTTTCCCTGGGACGCCGGGCATTCCAGACTTCCCTGAGATGCCAGGAGGTCCGGGAGGACCTTCTCCATCAATTCCCCGAGGGCCCTGGAGCCCTACAATCACCAGCAGTATAACACAATGAGCATGTCATAGGTGTTCAAGTAGGGTACACAGCTTGTTCTTTTAAGACACTGATTCTCAGTCCTGCTCCTGGGGGCCCCCTGCTCCGCACGTTTTCCATCTTTTCCTGCTCTACCTACCTGACTGAACTCATCAGTGGCACTTTTGATTAGCTGAGCACACCTGATTTAATCAACAGCATGTTAATCACACTAATCAGGTGTGTTTGGAGCAAGGATCGATAGAAGACATGGCAGGACAGTGGGCCTCCAGGAGTAGGATTGAGAAACACTGTTTTAAGAAGTCTCTTTCACACATAGTAATCATTATAGAATCACACTAAAACAGTAATCACCACAGGATGTGCAACTACGGTTTGTTTAGTGAACAATAAAAATAAATAAATAAAAAATAATTATCTGCTATGCACATGAGAACTGCTCACCTATTGGTCCAGGTGGGCCTGGAGATCCAGGACGACCCTCGCCTTTGGAACCTTTAAATCCTCTTGGCCCAGTGTCACCTGCATATGGAAGTAACATAACACGCACCTGACACTGAGAACACTATCAAGCATGAAGATAATGGAACCAAACCTCAGATGGTCCACCTCCTAAATTTCCTCTCATCGGACAAACATTTCCCCACTAAATCTGCAATTAAGTGCAGACCGGAATTTTCTACGCCCCTGACCATTTTTATGTACACAAGACAGAAAAAGCAATCAGAGCCATGGTAATGGTATTCCATCTGCAAAGGAAACCAGTATTTATGTTTATAGTTCAAAAAATAATCTGTGTGTTAACTGATCAGTGCATGCCTGCATCCTGCACGTGTTGTGGCAGCAGATGGGGAATAGCCTGGGGCATAGTTACTGAGGGCCAGTAAATCAGAGCATCCTGACCCCACCAACAGGCCATATAAGGAGTTCCTGGGCTCATTTCCTTACACCTATGGACAATCAGCTCTATTGCTGGTGGCATAGAAACTCAGGCAGTACCATTAGGGAAAAGCAGGGAACATATTGGTAAAAACAATTAATTTGTGTATGCATGTATTAACATTTTTAATGCCCCCGCCCCCCCCCCCCCCCCCCCCCCCAAAACTCCTCTCAGTTTTGTTAATTTCGATAATAGTTTTTCTCTGGCTATTGTTTGATTAATTTTTTTTTACATTCTGCCACATGGGTTCATCGCACACCCTCAGTTTTGGTACAATATGTTACCTTTAATTCCCTGGGGCCCTTGCATGCCTGGGGGCCCGGGGTACCCCTGTGAGCCAGCCCTGCCTGGATATCCTGGGGGCCCAGCGGGACCCTTGGAACCAGGTGCCCCTGGTTCACCCGGAGGCCCCGGCACTGTCTCACACGGCTGGCATCGGCTCGGCACCATGGTCTGCAGCAGCTGAGGTAGCTGATCTGGGAAAGACCAGACGCACCACAGATATTTCGCTGTTCTCTTAACATTTATAAAAGACTATTTTGACCAAACTCCCAGGACTGTTTTCAGCTAACTTCTCTCCCTCCTAGCTGTTATAAAAGGAGCATTTTGAATGACACTGTAAAATGCTGCCTTGTTGTGGATGTACTGTGACACATCAGGAAGAAACCGTATTTACAATATTCTCCACAGGGCAAAATGATTCACAGTGATATGCACATTGAGTCACTCCTTACAGTTATTCACTGCACTTTTCAGCATTATTGTTCATTTTGGACCACAGCTCATCAGTTCATTTCATTGTTTAAATCAGTATTGAACTGTTCAAGATACTGTTTACCGTCAAAGACCTGATCAGCTGGTTAATAGTTGATACTGTTAACTGCTTATTTTCAGTTAAATTAAAAAAAAAAATCTCCCAAACAAAAAAAAAAACTAATGATACAGGGAATACATGCAACTGATGTAATACTGTTTGTCTTTTGTACAAGTATACTCGTCATGACATGACAAGTAACCAATTGCAAAATGTAAATGTTGCTCATCTGTTCAAACTCCAAACTGAACTGATTGATACGCAGGGAAAGCAATGAAAAACACAAGAACAATTCTTACATAAACAAGCGAGTGCATGACTGACAGTGTTTGGTTTGAGAGCCGAGTTCCATTTTGGGTCATTTCAGATAAGGAAACACAGGGGTGAAATGGTGCTGTTTGCTTTGAAACCCGCTTTTGGTCAAGTCATTTCCACCAAAGAAATATGAAATAGTGCTGACAGCTTGCATGATGCCCATTTTTTTTTTAATCACCAGCCACCTCAAGTGGCAGATGCCAGATACCTAAATTATTGAAGCCAAAATGCCAAAATGTTCAAAGTATGAGGCCTGAAGCATGTAAGTAAAGAGGGATTAGCGATGTTCTAATATTGCCACTGTAGTTGCACATGACAATTATTCTGTCTGCGAATTCTGCTCTGTGAATTAAGGAACTAACTTGACTAAGGAAATGACATTGTGCGAGTGTTACTGAGTGTTCAGTATTGGCACTTGGTGTGATTTATCGGTTCTCAGAGCCAAAAAGCATAATGCCAGTTGAATCATAACAGACATAAATTTTGTAATTTGTTTCAACTTCCTGTTTTTTCCATTTTCAGATTTTTGCTTTCCCGCTGCAAACCTAACAATGACAACAAGACAAAGGTGAATTTAAATGCATTTTATATTCTGTAGTTGAAGAGACGGTCTTCCTGTAAGAAGGTATTTCTGTAAAATTTTGCATAATACCCTCTCATGGAATTGTTGGATTCAGACATTGAGAGCTATTCTGTCTTTGTACCACAGCAGAAATTACTGTGTTGCAGGTACTTACTCCGCAATACGTTACTGCAAAGCTTCATCAAATGTTCGTCTGAAGGAGGTTTTCCCTGAAAGATAGATGAGATGGATGCTTTAGGGCAGTCTAGAGGTTAAATACGCTGTTCTGGAACAAAAATGGTTTACTTACTGGCTTCCCTGGATACCCAGGCACACCTGGTTGCCCTGGTAACCCATCCTGGCCTGGAGGACCGCGTGCCCCGACGCCTCCGATTGGTCCAACATCACCCTTCTTCCCATCAGGCCCCCTGGCTCCCATATCTCCCGCTGCGCCTTTCTGAGAATCAAGCAAAACTGCAGTTTCACCCTGTCTCCAGAACCCACATTTAATTTTCACAAGTTAATGACATTCATGTATAGTTTTACCTGAATGAAATTCTATGTTGAACACAATTTTTACATGAATGTCGCTTGATGTCACATCTTTGGGTAATGGCTGCGCTTTTAGCTGCTGTGAGGCATGCACTTTCATTGTATTTCACTGTTCAGCAGTGAGATAATGGGAGTCCTTGGGTAAAATTGAGCTAGATGGATTAAATCAATATAATTCAGCAAACCTCTCCTTTGCTTCCCCTGAGTCCAGCTTCGCCCTGCAAGAAGGAAATAGCCTGTTAAAAATGTACTGCTTTATATAGAGGTCCAAGCCTTTTTGATTGATGGCATTGCATCAGTGTTGTTCTGTCCTATAAAAAGGAAAGCGAGCAATTCCTTTACTGAGTAACATCCTACTTTGAGCAGGGGGATCAGAAAATTGCATGTGTAATGGCTTATCTATTCATTTACTGTATAGAGCCAAATTGTCTCCTGGAGAGGAAAACATAAAAAAACATAACCGTCTTACTACTGAAAACACGGAGCAGCAAAGTGAGTCAAAGACAATTCGTGCTAAAGCTTGAGTCAAAATGGGCCCAGCTGCCACCACAGCTCCACACGTGGTACTTCATTCCATCCCAATGGAAAGTCCTCCTTCCTGCGATGGACCTGTCGAACGCCCTGCCGCTTATAGATTTACGGGTGCAGCTCTACTCACCGGAGTTCCGGGTCTCCCTGGAGCTCCATCACTGCCTCGCTCGCCCTGAAACGAGAGGACCATCAGAACGAGGCCCCCGGGAAAGGTTACCTTTAGCATTCAGAGCCGAGCCGTGGTGTCAGAACCTTGTTGACCTTTAAAAGCCACATCACCTGCACTCTTGGGACATGTTGTTCTGCCCCTCCAGTTCAATTACTACTACAGTGCCTGAACCAATTGTCAGAGCTTTGAAGCAAAAATAAAAGTGTGTGTTTTCTGTTCTTCATTCAGTGTATCAAAAGAGCTCCAGAGGTTGCAGGCGTCTCAGAGCTCAGGAATCTCAGAGCTGAGGCACACAATAGAAACTCATTCCTTTCAGATCTCTGAAGTGTTTGTGACAGAATATGGTAATAACAATGTGCTGTTTCTTTTAGTGCAACTCTGCACAGTACAACTCCCAAGGTCTGGTATTGAAAAACAGATCATTTTATACCCAGATACAAAAGGCAAGATGTCCAAAGACCTAATTTCCTAACCTCTCTCTGTTCAAGGCAGATGAATAAGATCATACCTGACTTCCTTTAGGACCAGTTTCTCCCAGCTCACCCTGAAAAATAACATGAAACTTGCTGAAGCATACATTCATCATTGCAGTTAGGGCCACCTGGTTACACATTGAAACATTATGCACAATCTGTACATGCAGTGGTATATTCTGCTTATTAAATACTTAAAAACGTATGCATTTCCAGTAATGTACATTAGTAAGAAAATGGTATGGCTTTGAGTCAGATCTTGCTCTGGGGTATTTTCAAGTGCAATGCTGAGTAAAGTGTTCTGCATTGGAGCACACAGTACAAATTGCAATTGTTACTCACAGTCACTGTATGTGTAAGGCTATCATGGCTTTGCAATCACTCTTATATGGAAAAAAGTTTTATTTTATTACCAACACAGACACATGCATGTTCAAGTTGTGATTGCCATCATTCCACATAAATGTACCTGAATGTATATTATTTTCAAGTATATTCCCGCAATATTTGTCAAATACATTCCTGAAGTGAAATGTTCTGCTACATGAAAATCCTATACTTCAAATACAATTGTAAAAGGTAATTGCAAATACTTGTAGTGCGTATTTGACTAAGGTCTTGAATATATAGTGTTCAACGGTAAAACAATGGTTTGCTACTTTTAAATAAATTCATAATTTCAGGTTACTCTCAGCAAATAAAACATTAGGAGACAAGATCATCTCACATGGGCTATCCAGTTTTATAGTTACAAGTATTGATGGGACTATATTTCTGCTGTTTCTATTGTTCTGAAAAGTGCCCAGGGCGTTACCTTTTGTCCTTTAAACCCTGGCATTCCCATAGCTCCCGGTAACCCTTGAACCCCTGGCTCTCCCTGTGCACCCTGCAAAATCAAAAGAGTGGCTGTGGACTGTGCCTCCAACTTGTATTAGAGTGTCTTCTATGCTACTCTCCCTAACTTGTATAAGAGTGTCTTCTATGCTACTCTCTCTAACTTGTATAAGAGTGTCTTCTATGCTACTCTCTCTAACTTGTATTAGTGTCTTCTATTCTACTCTCTCCAACTTGTATTAGAGTGTCTTCTATGCTACTCTCTCCAACTTGTATTAGAGTGTCTTCTATGCTACTCTCTCCAACTTGTATTAGAGTTTCTTCTATGCTACTCTCTTCATCAGAGACACTGGTATCAGCTCTGCGCCACTCTGAGAAGTGCACCTCACCTCTGCAGTGGCCATAAGCTGAGCATGGAGGTAAAAGGGAGGAGTTTATTGTGTGAACGGTACAGACCCGAGAAGTTTCAGAGGTCCAGGGTAAGTGGAGAAAGAAGGGAGATGGGAGTCTTCAGCTAGGAACAGACATGGCAGTCAAGATGGCCATCAAGTGTCGTGCTTAATAATCTACAGTACCGTTCTTCATTTTTAATTCGTTCATAATTTCCAGAGACAGTTCTCCTCTTGTTGAATAAAAGTTAACATTATTAAAGCACATGCTATATTGCTGCCATGCCACAGTGCACAGTGTGTGGGTGTAATGCATGTTATCCCTGAGGCTATATTTCAGTCCATGTACTGGTAGCAGTAACAGACAGGAAGCGTTATATTTGTTCTTCCAAAATAACAACCTTCTGATAAATAGTTTGTTCTGGCACAGTTTTATAATTCATAAAATAGTGTTAAGACCCCTGAGTCTCACTAAAGGTTAACCAAAACAGAAAATGCCTGTGTGAAAAAAGGCAATGCAGCTAACTGCAGAATCTCATAAAATGGGACCAATCAAATGAGAGTAAGGAGAATGAGATGAGTCTCATTTCCAAGCAACTGGGGTAGGTCGACAGCGTGGGAAAGTTCATCTGAAATGAGTCAGAGATTGAGATGCCGCCTCTGAAGAGTAAGAGGGACATAACCGGAAGAGGAAGAATGCAACAGGTTCAAGTCCAGGACACTAACAAGAGCTCGCTCATGGTTCGCTACCTCACCTTGGGTCCGGGCAGGCCAGGAAACCCCGCTGTCCCACGCTCTCCGGGGCTCCCCTGTGAACATATATCAGAAACACAGGCTCTGGGGTATGCACGGCACCCAGGGGAGTAATAACACTTACTTGGAACTGAAGAGCCGGACTTGGCCGCTTGTTTTACCAAACAACAAGCACTCCCATTCAAACAGGCTTTGCACAAAAAGAGAGGAAGGCAAAGTGCTGTGTCCCAGCAGTGGCCGAAATTTTCCCCCCTCAACTAGTCAGGAGCTGTGATGAAAAGGACCGCATCACCCCTTCACCCTTTGTTTTCTGCCACAGATGGTTTGATTAGGCAGGGGTCTGTTTTGGCCCTCAGTCTGTATTACAGCCACTTTCCTCTTGATACCTCAGAAAAAAAAATAAAACAACCGCAAGTGAATGATAAGTAATGGTGGCATAGTAAAATGATCCGCAAACCTTTGGGCCGTCACGTCCATCCAGTCCCGGTGGCCCCACAGGGCCCTGGATCCCCTGAATGTAAAAAGGACACTCGATCAATGGCAGTGTGACAGCATGAGAAATGGCTTTACGATGACAACGGGCTGGATTTTGTGATGAGACAGATGATGGCTCAAGCTGGCCTGTCTTAATTTATCATAAAGGCAGACTGTAAGTGCACATGGTGAAAGAGTAAATAGTATTTTCAGACCATTTAAGAGCAAGTAGCACCAGGATTTTAAATGTCTGTTGCTAAAATGGGTCAACAGATGCAGGTAGTTGCAAATATTTACATGTAATTATTAAAATGTGGAGGTAAGCATCATCAAAACTGTCATTAGATAACAATATCATAGCATATAATTTTCAGATGATTTTAACTGCAGTTTTACGAGTCCATGAAGGCCACAACATGACTTTGCCTGCCAACCCTGCACTACTTTACAGATTCCAGGAGAGGGCAGCACAAGCACACTTCATTGACAGTTGCCATTTAAGTAATTCTGAGCAAACCTCGGTGGTTCCAATTTCCTCATACAACCAATGGTTGTAATGCCAACAACTTATTTGGACAGGTTTATAGTAGGTTTACTACTAAGGTATTTAAATAATGCACAGACACATTTAAATGAAAAATAATGTAACCTTTTGTGAAAATACAGTGTACTGTAATCAACTGACTCCAACCTCCTGTTTATTTCCATAACACCTATTTCTAATGATTCATGACAGCTATTTTGGAAGAGTGCAGAGAGTTGAAGGTTTCTGTTTTAGGTTCATATGGCTCAGTTCATGCCCCATATAAGGATACAGAGCAGGTCTTGACAGAGCTGGAGGAAAGGCTTATAACGTAACATTTTCGGGGCAATGCATTATAGATACAGAGGTACTCTGGAGGGGTTCAATGAAATCCACTCCTCATACCGAAGGTCCTTTTGGTCCTGCCAATCCTTTCAGTCCTGGCATCCCTCTTTCCCCCTGTACCAGAAAGCACACAGACACAGCATCTCAGTCCCTCGGCAATGCTGTACATGTAGTAAACTGCAGCACTGAAAACTGAGGTGAATTTAAGACGAAATTGCAAGACTTATTTTATAAGCAATTACTGCTATTTAAAAATGCAGGGCACTGGCAAGATAAGCATTTACTGGTAATCATTTTTTCTCAGTGTGATCATCTTTCAACGTTGACCTTACCTGCGGTCCCATTGGCCCCACCTCTCCAGGAAGGCCTCGGAAACCCTGGGAATAACACAGCACAGTGGCATCGCGGCCCGACCACAGGCAAACAGCAAGAGATGCAATTCATATAAAAACCATTTATCCCAGTTTGTCCTCAAATTAATTACTTCCTCCTGTGGTTTCCTCCAAATAAGCGCTATTAAATAATTGTTGCCACTGCCTCATTTAAATCAACTGAATGTTTTGGCAAACACATTGCTTGAACAAACCCCTGCCAAGGATGTTCACTGGCATGTAATAACATAATAGCCAATGTAAACATATATAAATGGAGAGCTCTTAATAGTACAGTATTCATTTTATGGTGGCTATCTGCATGTGTTCAGATGGTTATTTTGTTACGGTACTAAAATTGCTTGATATGGTCACTGTTTCTGATGCTTCCTCAGGGTCTGATTTGCAGAAAATAACTCATTCACAACCTGCAGGAGCTGTCTCTCATCTATGAAAGACTTGCGCACACGGGGCTGAGGGCAAGGTGCTAGATATTTTCAAGCTGCAGGCCCGGCTCAGCTGATGGAGCGATGCCAGAATCAAAACCCTGTCAGGCATCCAGGCTTACAGTCAGAGCCATTAAGGCTAATTTAAACAGGATGCTGTTATAAACTGAAACGGTCATGAAGCACACGTGGCCATATTGAATGGGACCTGCTGCTCTTTCCAGCTGCACAGAGCCTCTCCAATGAAAAATGAATTCTGATGTTATGCAGCACAGGACAAGGACACTCCAGTTAACCTCCAATTAACTGCCCATTAATCATATTCAAATTAATTACGTACTTATTATGTGATTAATTAATCTGGTACCAGTGTCCACTTCATAAGGATATGTGCTGGAATTCACAGAAACACCGCTGTCTGAAGTATTGGTGACAGCCTGAGGAAGGTTAGCGGTAATGACACTGGAGGTGCTTGCCAAGCCAGTACAGAGTAATTTATACCATATAAAACCATTAATGTGCATACTAATGAGATAGCAGCATCTACTCAAAAGAGTGTCGAACAGCACCTATGACCATTATTTTTATGATCATTGTGGTGGATGTGATTTTTGTGTTTTTTTTATTAATCTAAAGAGGATTTAGCCCCCCTATGGATTTCAGGTTATTTTGTTTGGGCTACTGGAATAAAGACTCAGCCCATGTTTAAAAGCATTCCTGCTGAGAAAGCCTCCACAGTCTGAACAATTCCCATAGCATCCCCTTAACTGCGACTGCTTACCCATGTGTACAGACAGGGAAGCTTGGGCTTCCGTTGCACACTGCGCAGTGTACTGCATACACTGCAGCATGCCAGAGTTTACAAGTGGAGAAAAGTGTGGTGCCCCCAATGAGAAACCTTTTAAAACCTCCTCAGAAAATTACAGCACAGTAATTCTCCTGTGAGGGGGCAGTGGCATATGGGTGGAAAAATTGAACACTTTCTGCTATACCCTATGACCTTTCAGAGGAAACAAAAAAACAGGCGATACCGTCCTTGAACGCAGTAAAGTGGGCCCTGTGGGGAACGGCTCCATTTTTCTCTTTTAATCTTCCAACACAGTACCCGCACATGTAGCCCAGCCCAGAGGTGGAAAGGCCTGTTTCCGCCGGGATTCATTAGAACAAGTCAAACACTTAAAAATCCGAACACAAGCACCTTCACAAACAGCGTGGCTCTCAGCCCCTATGTTCTATGGTCTCCGTGTAATTAACAATGAAAAATTGTCTCTCCAAAGACAGGGGAGAAATATCAAGGGGTTCGTCTGCCAGCTAGGGGCTACGTGCACTTTCATGTAGGTAGAAGTTTGCGGACAAAAGAACGGGACGGTCCTTTTGATGTGCGTCTCAGCATGATATTGAGCTTTATTGACTTATTTGATCCTGCAGACCCATATTAATTCCTCTGATCACTATTCACTGCCAATCCCAAGGGAGGATGAAGGCTACCCCTGCAGTGAGGCTTTTAAATTCTGATATGTTGCACACGGGCACCCGCGCTGGAAATGTTCAATTCGAGTGGGGAATTCGATCGTGCTTTGTCCTCCACTTTCAAGAAAAGAAGTTTAAAGAAGTTTTCATGTTTTGGTATTCATACATGTCCTTGTGAGTTCTGCAGTTGCTGAAATCAATTTAAAACATATTGTGTAAGAAGTGACAAACACTTTAAATGAGAAAGTTACTGTCCAGATAGACATAGTGACAAAGTGATAAAGTGCCGTAGTAGTTTCTTTGAATGTCCTCCCATGCCTCCCCCCATCACACACACACCCTGGCCCCAACCATCAAACTTGACCTTAACATCCCTCTCTGGCTCTTAAATACTTAATCTCTGGTACAAGCATTTGCTGTTAGAACTTAGATAAAAAGGCAATGCCACATCACCCACCTACTTTCCAAAACCTCAAACTGTATGACATTATAATCTGGAGATTGTGAGACCACAAGAATTCTCTCAGGAAATCAGGAAGTAGGGAGGTTTTCAAGGAGTGGGTGATCACAATGACAAAACCAGACAAATTCTTTAAATCCTTATTCTAGATTGTATGGCTATCCTTCATTGTGCCAGATGAAACAGTGTGGAGGTGAAAACCAGTCTGAATAATTTCCTTTTTCTTGTCTTGTCTTTGTGTACTATGTTAAGCCATTAACAAAGAGACATGAATTTTCAGATGCAGCCCATATAAATTAATAAAGATGAGAAATTAATTTTAGTATTGATCCATATTCTGCTTATTTAAATCTTAAGAAAATAGCTCTGGTCATTATCAAGCAGCAGGCCTTTAGTTACTTGTGTCAGAGCCCCAGTGAAAATTGAACAACAATTTGTGAGCACAGGTGCTTAACCAGAAGAAGAGAATGGAATGTCTGTGCACTGTTGGAAAGCTCCCACCAGATGGAGACCAACTTGGTCAAAACATCTGCACTGTGCCTCAATTAAACTGCACGTTTGAGAGCTCTCAGTGTACAGACATGCCATTCACCTTCCTGTCTGGACTTACTTGCCTCCACGTGCAACAGTGTTGGATACAGTGGCTAACATTAACTTTTCTGTCTGATATAACATGAATGAACAAATTAAATCTGATTTGGCTGAATCAGGTGCCATCAGCAGCCAAGAACACTGGTTGGGAATCACTGTTTTAGATGTTCTCTATTACTGATACCATTCTCCATGATTGAAATATGAACACGTTCTGTGCGAGAAATTACCCTGCCATTTGCTCATACTTCTCATCCATGTCATTTCTCGACACAAGATAAACAAATCCCACTAATCTCAACGGGATCCACTTGAGAATTATGGTACACTTCATAATTTAAAATGAGTCATTCTCAATCCCCGCTGCGTAACCTAAATGTATCCCTTGAAATCGGAGGTTCAAAGGCTAGTGCTGCTTCCACCCTGTAACACAGCAGGAGCTCCTTTTGATCAATCAGCAGCTTTCGAGTATTTTAAGGAGTCTCTTGGTGGTGAAATCAGGCAGAATCCCGATACTACACAGGGGTTTGGCAAGTAACAACCCGAAAGGCCACGTTATTTCTCTCTGGTGTCACCATGACTCCCATTAAGGATTTCTTTCAGAGGTTTGTCCTAGTGGTACAGAGGGCGGGGACTTTGGCTCTCTACATTAGCAGCGTACTCTATGGTTAGTAAACACTGTGGTTGTTTGAGCCCCACGTGCGGAGAACCATCAACACAAGCAGTGCTGCTATTTTAAGTTAAATGTCGCTGATTTCTTTTAAGTGGCTTCATAAACTCTCCAGGAAAAAAAAATAAGTGGTGGATTTTAATGTTTTTGTTATGCTGAGAGCACAAAAAAACATAACAAACATGTTTAGGGAATGTCAGTTTGTTGGCAATACATGTTCTAACTTGTAATTTATGGTGCAAAATTTAAATTTTGCAGAGGTATTCAAAATAATTCTTTTCAGTATACAGTGTTTTACTTACATATAGTTATTATTATTATCTGTATATACTTTCAGCTTCGAAATGTGTTCAGTGGGTTTGTGTGAAAAGTAGGTGTGATATTACTTGTTAATGATGACTGACAGCATCAGCAACACTGACAATGCTGTTATACACAGACCCTTGTGAAATAAGGGCCGGACCACATTTTTGCATGATAAGACATTGGACTGCTTATCTCTTTCTATGTCATGCTTTCAGTTTCCTAACACAATCTTCCCTTGGAAAAAAAACAGTGTTTATACTGTGGAAAGATATTTGATCTACAGGCTGAATTTTATTGATACCTCTTTTCATTTCATTCTCTGTAAAGGAAATTTAATTCCATTTTTACTACAATAATAAAAGACAGCAAAACATCCATGTTCTTTCTTTATTGAGGACAGATTTGTCTTATGAAACTAATGATATCATGATATTGAATGCAGTAACTTACAAAATACTAACCTGAATTTATCATTTTCTGAATCCTGACTTACCGGAGCTCCTCTCTGTCCATCAGCACCAGGCAATCCAACTTCTCCCTTTTCACCCTGAAAAGAATCAGAACGGACACTAGTATCAGAAAAATATACATCCAAGCTCTTCATCTTTCAAAATACACTGAACCCTGCACCATGGACAAGCGAAATGTGGCAATACTGGATCTGTCAACAACTGAAGAAAAAGCTCAACTTTTAAATTTGAATTTATGTGTGTCGTTTGATCATTTCTAATTCTATTACTGATACTCCACTAATACCTTATATATACTGTAGGACAATGATATTTACTATGGATTGATATTATATTAATATTCTACTTTTTGTTGGTTAATTGCCAATTAATTCTATATTAAGACAACTACAGATTGTCTTTATATGTATTCACTGCCTTTTTACCTTTTTTTACAGAGAAATTAATCAAGCAAGAACATAAGTTTGAGAGGCATAACATGATATTAGTGCTGTAAAAAGCATGTGGTTTTGATCTAGACTGATCCATTTTTAAAAACCCAGCTGCAAAAACTGGTTCTGGGATCTGTGAATCACTCTGGACAAAGAACAATAATGTGGTAGTCAATTGGGTAGTGAAGAGTCTCCTCCACTCAGCGGTGATTCAAAGGTATAAACCAATGACCCCTGTAGAACTGCACCCGCCTGGATTCACCAGACCAGCATGCACTGTGGTGGGACTCCATTCTGGTGCCAGGTCACTATGCTCCACTAGAGTCAGAACACTGCCAGGAGGTGGGCTGCCATCTGCTAGTTTCTTTCACAACTACAAAAGACAACGCTGTTCTATCCTGTTCTCAAAACAGAAAAAGCCACGTTGCAAGAATGGATGCAAACGTTATTCTCCAATGTATCTTTCAGTCAAAAATGATTGATTAGATGGGTGATCAAAGAAAAGAAATTCAAGTAATAGAAGTATCTCCTGTCCGAATGCATGATAGACACTAAAGTTTTGGCAGTTATTTGTTATTGTTATATATGTTATATATGTTATATGTTATTTTAAAATAAGACAACCAGAGAAAATGAATACATAAAGAGACATTCAGAAATCTGTAAGACCTGTATTTATAACTGACAAGTGATTCGGTTTCAAAAGATGTCAAATGACAAACTGAATAACTTCAATCAGGACAGGGCGGGGTAGAAAGTATCATGTCAGACAAATGAAAAGGTAAACGATCCCTAAAAGTCATATTTACAGATATCAAGCCTACAATTATCAGCAAGTGCTGCTTGGGAAAAAAACTCACTATGACAGTGCAGTATGCAGATGTAAAACACATGTTGCCTATTTTTGATAACTAAAGGGCATGGAAAAATTGTTCAGATGTCAGAAAATGGGCCAGTCCAATTGAGTATTAAAAATACTGAATGGCTTATTGCAAAATATTCCATTTCTTGGAAACATGAAAGATGGTTATTTCTCGAGAACTGTTATGTTTAGTTTTCATTTCATCCATTCCCAGGCTCAATGCTCGGGCACCTTCCGCATTCAACAAAAAGTGATGACAGATATTTACCAAACCGTATCTTCAAAAGTGTGGCACACCTACAGGGTGGACACAAAATAATATTCTTCTGTTCAGTCTTTTCATGGAACGGAATAAAATGTGTCATATCTTAAATACAAGATACACCCCTTAACTAGCTGCTGAATCAGTTTACTAATAGACTAGAATACAGATGTACATTAGTTAGAATGCAACTCATATTATGCTCATATTATAGCCAGACACTAAAAACAGTACCAGAACTAGGTAAAAAGTAACATTTGTAATTGTAATCAGTGGAAGTAGGAGTAGTATTTACACACAGGGCAGACACCCTTATCCACCCTTATTTACTGTCCATTTATTGACACAGCAGGTTATTTTACTGAGGCAGTTCATGTTAAATCTTGATAAATGCTGGCATTGTCATACCTAGAAATTATGGACAAAAAAACCAGACAACCCTCTGGTTACAATCCAAGTTCTTTGGAACTTTGGAACCACTACACCATTAGTACTGGGCTGGTCTCTCACAGACTACAGACCTTCCTTTGGCAGAGGGCACCACCTCTCCTGTTAGCAATTAATTTGGAAATGGTTCGGAAATGTAAGTAAGGCAAACAAAAGGGTCTGAACATCTTCATGGCTTCCTCACTCTCTGTAAACAGAGATCTTACACATACTGTAGCACTGCCAGTGAGCATAAAGAAGCAGTAAAGATTTCATGTGAGGTCTATTACTTTATAATTCAGTCAGGAACAGAGAGGTAGTGGGAAAAAACATGCAAACACTTGTGAGCAAAGCCTAGGCCCCAGGGTTTGTTCTTTTGATGGTTGTCCACAAAAAGTCATTTTATAAACCCTAGTGTTTGTTTATTTACCCCATGGTTGAAGCTGTCTGTCATCCTGCTGTACACTGCTTGCAAATGAAGGCAAAAGTCCCATTAATAGCAGCCCCCTTCTCAGTGCTTTGCTTTATGAGGTGCAAATATTGATTTTGGCTAATAAACGGAGCATCACAATCACATTAAGGTCCCATTACGAAATCCTGTGAGCTGAAGAGGTCTTTGTCAAACCCTTTCCCCAGCTCTGACATTCTGGACCTGGACCATGTGGTCCTCGCAAATTTATGCTTGTCCGGCGTGAACCTGTGACACCCGGCACGGAGACTGGACCGTTTCTCCGACGGGAAACACATTCTGTCATTCCTAAGCCTGAACACAAGAGCTCCTTTATGTCATCATGTACTGTAGGTGTAGGAGGACTTTTGTTTCCACACACCCAGCCTGGAAAGCCAGCACGTGGAGTGACAGCCTCCCTCCACTCCCATAAACATATCAGTTTACAGAGGACAGGGCATTTATCTAATTGCTGCAAAGAATGCTAAATCAAGCTTGTCTGAATGTTTAAAGGGTAAATTTGGAGGTAATTGTGGATGGAGCGGATTATATGCACATTTTTTGAGAAGCGCCCTGGGAATTTAGTCATCTGTTGTTACACGGCAATCATTCATGTGTCTTAATGAAGTGCACTGGTTTCACTGTTTAACAAGTTCTAAGACAGAAACCTGTCTCTAACAAAATAATTTGTGGCCCCTGATTTTACTTAAAAACTGAAATGTTATTGACTCTGCAGCATGAAATGTTACAAAATGCGTAACAGCAGTCCTTGCATGCATATTTAAAGGCAGTGAATTACAGATATAGTAAGAATATTAAACTGTTCAATGTGGCACACTCAAAAACATAACTGTAAACTTTAACCAACCAATGCAAGAATTAACTGAGACATAAATGGATCTATAATCATACATTATTACAGTATTATTTTGACAACACTTGCATTATTGTAAGATCACCATTTACTGTGTAGACAATAACACATCAATGCAAAGCTCCACCCAGACTTTGTGCGAAAAGGAAAATGTAAAAGGCATCAAAATCTTATGGAATATGAACATGTGCTCTATGATTACATGGCCAAATTTGAATTAGGAGTGAAATAATGAGTGTTATCTATAAATTAGATCGGAGCAGGAGTCCTGTCATCCACCAAAATTACAAGGCAGCAGTTATGAATACATTCAACCCACCACTGTCTTATTTTGGGGGACAAATCCTTTTTTGGGATGGTGAGTACTAACAATCCTTGTTGTCAAGTGTTTAGAGACAGCGTTATGGACTATACTTTCATTAGTGCGCATAACATGTAATTTCCCACGCTTCAGCTGAGGAATTCAGACCATGAAAGTCTTTCCTCTTTTTGCCTCTGCAGAACAGGCTGACATTTCTCTCATACCAGCATGCCTGTGCTATGACACTCAAACATCGGGCGTAGTGTTTGTTTGAAGGGTAACTGTGGGTTTTTAGATGTTTCTAAAACCTTTTTGTCAGTGTCGAAAGGTATCTTAGAATAACATTAATCAAAAAAACATAATGAGTATTTTTCCAAAAAAAGTGAGGAAATACTGAAGCCGTTTGATTATGAAATGCATCTTCCATCTATTGACCAATATTTGCAGGCCATCCTGCAGTGTAAGGCACTGTGTTCTTTTTGCTGGTCTTATTGTTTTGCTGCTGTATCCTGCTTACTGCCCAAAACTTACCACATTCAACAAGCAGCTGAGTACCTGTGCCAAATGCAGACGTAGCGCTGTAGAAATTCACTGAATATTCAATTTTCAGAAAATGCCTTAAACTGTGTACACATATTTCCTTTATCCTAAAACCCATGTTGTAGTGCCACATTAGATTCTCAGTCATTTGTGAACAAATAGCATAGCCGGAAACACAACATAAACATAAGCTTCTTATAAACTGCTGATCCGATCTGGGGCAAAAACTGGGGCTCAAATCATCTAGATTTGTTTTCCCGGAAATGTTAGGATATCAATTCCTGAACACTTTGTACCAACTTATTTAGAAACTTTAGAATATATTTTTCTCCCTGGGGCATTTGCTTGTGCTTGCCCCCATAATCACTTGCACTTATCTCCACTGAGTATTGTATGAGTAAAACATATGCTCCGGATTTCCGTCAATGCATTCACTTTAAATGACTAAGTAAGATTCAATATATTCAAGCTTCATACGCAAAAGCCATTTTCCAAATGTGTGGAAAAAAGCAGCCGTAATTCCTTATTTAAACTGGATTAGCATTTGAATTGGTGCCAGCCCAAAGTCCTAAAGTAGGTGGATTATGCCTTGACTTCACCTTTCTATCTGGGTCTCAGTCAGACTTTGAGATCTGAACATCTTGTTGTTTTAAGTGTGGGCCACTGAAGCTGAGACAGCAAGAATATAGGGACTTATGCCACTAGTGTGTGGTGCTTTTGGAGTCTGTCTTTACTCTCCTCCTTCACATATACGCCTTACACATAACTGCACTGAACTTCAGACGCCTGAAGACTTTAACAGACACACATGCAGACACGCACTGCAGACAAACATTAAGTGTCTAGTCTGCATCTTTAGTAGAGTATCATGAGGTAAAGACAGTCTAGCCATTGTTCTAAACTGGGAAAAATTGAGTTACTCAAGTGCTTTGGCATAAGGACTTTGCACAGTGTAGTTCGGAATTAATATAAGGATAACTGTCCATTTTATCTCATCCTCTTAAATTATTTCCATGAAAAGATTTTTATTTCATTTTATGAGGCATGCTGCATAGGTCTTAATGTGACTTTTCTGTATAACATAGACGTATTAAATCATGTTTTATGTCTCAGTAATACACAACAGAGGCATGTTATATGAAATTATAAATTAATCAAATGTGTTGTCAAGACAACAAGACAAACACAATAGTTAAAATGAATGTAACATCATTTAATGTTTACAATCAGAAAATGACTGATGTTCGAGTATACCCATATGTGTGTGTGTGTGTGTGTGTGTGTGTGTGTGTGTGTGTGTGTGTGTGTGTTTCTGTTTGGAGCTCAGCTTGTTCGAATACTTCCCCAACGAAAATTTTTATGTTGTGAACCACATCAATGCTTTTCATGGTTATCTAATCAGCCGGTATGTGGACAAGCTGGAAAAGGGGTTGAGACAGAGAAATAGGATCTTGTATCATTTCATACAGGGTGCAGTTATTTATGCTATAATATAATTTAAAACAGGCAAGTTTCAAAAGAACTAATGCTGAGTTGCTGAAGTCTTACTCTGACATGAATACATATTATCAGTTTATAATCTGGAAGTCTGAAGCGCATGGTACTGGTTGGTACTGGTACTGGTTTAAAATATTTTACAATTATGATCCATGCTGGCTGCCATTTTAGTTAGCCACAGTTTATTTTGTCCCTTATTGGTAAACATTTTAAAATACAGATTTCAAACATGTTTTGGTAAGTTTGGGAGATTCACTGTATGTGTATACTATAATATAAAAACTTCATCTTGGGAACACACTTTTCAATCAGTCATTTACTTAAAACATATCTGTTTAGAATGGATTTCTTTCCAAGAGTTTACTTTTCGTGTACCCACAGTATTAACTTTTTCTTAGTGATTCATTTAAATTTCAAACTATGATTGCCCAACAAAACATTTCCTCTGTATCCAGTTTCATTCGGATTCAGTCATTATTGTCATTTGTTACAACTGATTGATTTTCAACCTTTGCGCTAGCAAAGTCACTTTCAGTTGTCAAACTTTAAGCACAAGCTAACGCTGCCATTTTCTAGGCAAGAACCACCATAATTTAAGTAACATGTACTCTGCCCCTCATGACATTTACTGCTAAACTGTATGGTTTAACTACCTTGTAAAAGAAACAGTCCTTTTCTTTTTGACCGCACAGAAAGGGAAGCTCTATTGCTTCCAGCTGTAAGCAGATGTTAGGACAGATGCAGAAGGCCTGAAAACAGATGCAAGCTGAGCAAATATACGGCGCATTTAACTAAGCATGTTCTTATCTCTCCTCTGATGCCTCTGACACCACTGAACGTTCACTCCTAATTTAGGTCAGAGGCTGAGGCTGACAAACATACACTCGATCACAGAGAACCATTCCGTGCTCTTCTTCCTCAATTTCTTACACTTTCTTCATCTTACGGTTCTCTTCGTCAGACATTTGTGAGACATTCTTTGCTGGAGTAATTGTGCTGTTGGACCTTCCATGCAGTGCAATGGGTCACAGTGGGTCACAAGGGGACCGAAGAGAGAGCAAATACACCACCGTTCCCATGTGTGGGGAGCTGTGTGGCACTCTGTAAAAGTGGGACTTTGCTCACCTTCAGACTTGTGCAAATGGGTTTTTCCTACAACCATCTCATAAATGCACAGGACAATGCAAATGTGTAGGCATTTATGTGTAAGGAATATCATGACAAATCGGTAAAAAACCGACTACGAACGCAGCTTTTCAAACAAGCTGTACTCATCACCCAGTCCTCTTAAATCACAGAAATTACAAAAATAATTTCAATGTAGACTACTAAACTGCAACAGTAGTTTTCAACGCAAACCCTACATGACTTTCTGGTATTACATAAGTAATTATTAACAGAAGCAAACAGAAAGCTAAACACTGCTTGATCCTGTCCTGGTCACTTCCAGGTGACGGTCCATAGCTAAAATAAAATCAATGTGTCCAATTCCCATCACACACACACACACACACACACACACACACACACACATGCCTGCATGTATGTGTACCCAGTTCCTCTGTAACATTCTCTAGGAAGAGTTAACAGACTCATCTGTGCTACTGGTCGAAAGCAAATCAATGTTCTTTAAAAAAACATGTACATTTCAATACAAAATAGGTTCCCTTGTTAACCGCCTCCACCCAGCTTGCCTTTGTGTTAAAGATTCTGCCTTCAGGATTGTCAAAAACCAAAGATTAAAGCCTCCTGCCATTTCACAGATGGCCAAAAATGCAATAAAATGCATTGAAAACCACAAGTTACAGAGACATTGCCATGGACGTCTGTGTCAAGAAGGGAGCTGTCTGACACACTGTGTCTGAAATTACATTTTACATTTGTTTTGGCATATACACATTTTCAATCATAAACTATTATAGCCCATTTCACCTAAACTAACCTTTTGTCAAAATCCAGAAATCATGAATCTTTCTCGCTCCACTGTACAAATTCCATATGCTTTCAACATGCTTCACTGTAAATTGCTCACTGTTAAGAATATAATAATCAGATATACTCTCAGATGTTTGAAAAATGATTCATTGTGTTAATGTTTTCACTAATGTTCCTTACGTCACCATTTTGACTTGCCTCAGTACACATACCTGTAGATCCGAACAAAAGCGAGCAATTTTTGCATTTCCAATTCTTAGTAAATCTACAGAGTGAAATTCATCCTGGGCGTATTTAGATTACAGAGAAGAACATGGCCTTCTTAGGCAAGAAAAATAGGAGCAGCTCCATTTTCTTCCGAAGAAAACCCAAAAGCAAGCTAACGAAGCAAACATACCCCCAGCGTGCATGTGCTACAAGACCAAATATTTTGTTTTATATGCTGTGTGTGCATACACTGCCAGAGGTCTGACGGAATAAAACATTCTGCCTCAATATTTCATCTCAGTATACATGACAATGTTTTCCCTCTCCCGCAGTTGTGGCCAGGCATAGGAGAGAACAAAATCTGCAACAATCGGATGTACACTGAATACATTAACAGACACCTGTGGAGATACTCTGCTGGCACTACAATTTGACTACACCATTTGAATATACAGTGCTATGTCACTAATTTCACTAGTTATTTGCTCTAGTGCCTTGGTGAGTTTTCACACTGTTCCCTGAACATTACACCCCATAGTACAAACAAAAATATTTAACGATGGCAAAGAAACAAGACCGGGAGCAGAATACCTCACACCAGCTCCAAGTTTACTTCCTACTGAGTGAACAAACCTAATACAGAGCAGGGTCCAAGCACAGCTTAACTGGGCAATACATCCAATCACATCACAATGCAATGAGCAAATTCAGATGCATTTGGCAGAAACACCATTGCATCTACATTCAGCTTGCGGCTTGCTGGGAGCTAGCCAGGCCAGCTGTAGCAATGAAGGCACACACGTCTCAGAGGCAGCATGCTGAGATTCCCAGCGTGAAAGTCAATCTAGCTGTCACTGCGATCACACGGGCCATGGCTGAGTCTGCCAACAACCCGACACCCTCCAGTCGTGGGAGCCAGACACCTCAGACATTAGTGTGGAGAAAATGTTTCATTCATAGCATGAAGAAAGATAATACAGTATAGCACAGACACAGAACATTCCTGATTTGTAATAAACAAAGATGTTCAACATGATGACCAGGCTAGCTTCATCTGGACTCAAAAACATTCTTGTAACCCATGAGCATGTGACTGGGAGAAGGTGCCTCCAAGATTGTATGTTGAAGGCCAAGGCAAATTTAAAATAGGTTCAAACACAAGTGAGAGCTGAAATTAGTCTTGATGATATTGCTATGATGATGACAGACAAGCCTTGGCACAGATTTGAAGCATGTGCTCAGTGCAATGTGCAAGACCATATCTGGCAGGTGTGGAGTGTGCAGTAGTCTCGCTTACCAGCCAAACATGTCCTACTACGCGTCTGGTGCCATCGTCCATCAAAAATAGCGTGTTGATGGTGAACATGCAACAAATTAATTATTGCGTCTAATGACCTGTCACCCTCATCAGGCATCACTCCAAAATTAATGTATTTAAGTATGTAAGACTTCCAGAAAATTGCATACTCTGGAGATTTCTGAGGTTTTCTTTGACATTGCACAGCAGGATATATGGCGTACATCAACAAAGTGCTTACTGCTCATTGTGCTGAAACCACAAATTACCAAACACAACATCTTAGCAGAAAAAAATACCTTTAAGGCAGAACTCACCCTTAAGACATAGGTTATAGAATGGTTTCCAATCCCAACATCATAAACAAACTGAAATGCCATTTCATTACTATTCAAACAAGAATCCCAAACATGAATGAATTATGTACTGAGTATGATCATCTGGGCAAAAAAGGATTCTTTTAATGTTTGTGCCATTAAATGATAAAAATTAATGACTTGTACATGGCTTCATTTCAGTTACAAAAAGAGTTTTAAGGAGACCTGTTTATTCTTGCTCCCTATACAACCAAGTTTTATTGTATAAGTCTACAATAAAATGTTGGTTTTTACTGTTGGTATTACCATATTAAGGCATCTAGACCATTGTAAAATAGCAGAGTTAATTAACATTAAGCACAAATCATACATGACCAATATGGTCATTCATGGCAGCAGAATACCTAGTTAACTTTATTGCTCTACTAGCATGTTTTATGCTTGTTTATGCATGTTGTATGCTTTGTGCTATGAGTTTTTTTTTTTTAGCCAGCTAGTTAGCTAGGCTAGATTGCTTGCTGATGTATAGAAGAGGACCTCAGCCACCACCATTGTAAACTAAGTGAGAACATTCAAAACCCTGTTTGATTCCTAACCATAGCTGTGAAATGCTTGTGCTGACAGGGCTTTGATGTTGAAGGAAATTTTCTGCTGATGTGCTAATAAAAGAATGGCTTAGAGCCAGGAAGGAAATTTCGGCTCGGCTTCTTTAATGACAGTTTTAGTTCAGTGAATGGTCTGTAAATGCAAATTCTCAGCCTTCGTATCAGCCCTTAAAATAAATATCTATGCACTATAGATAGACAGATATAAAGTCACTGTAATGGCCATATCAAAGCCTGAAACACACTTCCGTACAGAATAACTGAATCTCTTGGATTCAAACCCACTATGCACACCTCTTGTTATACAATGTAGAGGTACTGAAGTGCTAGCTGCATGCGTGTGTGCATGCACTGACTTACCATTACTGTAGGCAAGTGGGTTTGTGATGCAAGTATGTGTGTAGTTTCTTTTTCTGATTTTCAGAAACATGTATGGACATTTAAAAAATTCTTAAGTATACTTAATATATTACATAAATCAATTGTAAAACTGTTTGGGATGGCTTGCCATCAATGAGACTATGTGTACAGGTGGGCAACTCTTTTAACAGGTAATACAGTGGAACTGATGATACTGAAGCCACTGAGAATCTGCATGCTATGATTCATTGGACATTGGAACCTTGAACAGAGTCCGTATTGGCTTCATTTTATCTTCTTGACTAAAATGAATTAAACTCTTGGCCACAATAACAAATACTCCTTTCTTTAATCAATGGGCTGACATGGAAATCTAAATACCCATGTCCTACTTAACAATTAATTCAATAATTAGCTCAAGCAGATTTGCCTTACTTATTTAGAATCACAATGTACTGCCTCAGATCAACAGCCAAACCATGAAGAAGGAAAAATGGCTCTTACTTTTCCATGTAAACACTCAAAATGTTTTGATTTACTAATCCTATAATCAAAATGTAAGTCAAAGCTAAAATAATCCATGTAAGATTAGCCCTGTTTATTTGAACTGCACAATAATTCTCACCAACTGCTAGTCTGTTCAATGAAATTCTGAAAGGTGAAACACTGTTAGTTTTCTTATTTAATTTCTGAAAAGAGTGGCAATTGAGTAACATCAGGCCAGCTGATATTTTATCACATGGGCTGCATTTCAACTGGTATTCACAAAATCATGCATCTGTTGCTCAAACGTATCCAGATCCCAGTCCCATAATAAATATTTTAGCATGAAATATTTTCCCATGAAATATTTTTCCTTTGATCTCAGAATATCATACAAGCAACAGAAAAAACAGTCTTTACCTCTTCAGCCAATGCATACAATCTTCCCACAACCAAATGGATTCTCCATCAGATCATGTACACAGAACAACTTGCTCATTACTTTCTTACAGGATCATTTTAACCAGGAGAAGACAGTTAGCACCTGCTGTCTGTCACCACTTTCCAGTGGGACTCTCCTTGAGTTTCTTATGAAACACATTAGTGTGAGCACAGCATTTTCTTATTACTGACCAAGTGTTCAGCCCACACATTGTCATATGAATGAAGATCGCCTTTATATAGTTTGTACTACATCATACTACATCTTAATTTTAAGAACACACAACAGGAAGAGGGTCAAACTGCACAGACTCTATGGTGGCAGCTCAAAAACTCATACAGACACAAAAAGTAAAAACAGAATCCTCACGGTCAGACAATGACAAGCCAAAGTCAGAGTCTGCAATCGTAGCCACAATAACATTTCTGTATTTAAGAACTGACAAGGAGTTTTGTTGTTAAACTTCTACTTTTTGTAATCTCTGCTACTGTATACGTAAGACAGACTGCAGTTGGTGCAGAGCCCATAAATTTAACATAAGGGAGGTGTACAATCTAACGACTGTGGCGCGTCATGCTTAGCTCTGAATCATAAGTTTAAAAAACAGTTATTTTTTTCCATTCTTACACATGATCCAGATGTTTGCTCTTTAAGACAGGATTAGACGTAACACTTACACCATGAGAATGAAAAGGCCTGAATAAACGTGACATTACACGGCCTGGATACAAAATCAATTGGCGTTCCGGCACACCAAAAGTAAATCTCACAAAGACACTTGAGTCATTTTATTTTACTTAATTATCAGGCACCAGCCTTCTCAACTAATTTCCATCTAGCGCTGAACAGGAAATGTGACTGTGGCATACCAGTACCGCCCACACACTCTGCCCTTATGAGTCTGCCAGAAAGCACAGTAATTGCTTTGAAACTGAAATTATTAGAGGATATAAAAGAGTGCTGTGAGATTAGGCGCATTGTGCAGAGAACAATACGTAGCCCACCTTCTGCCCCGCCGCTCCAGCCGGCCCTTCTTTACCAGGCTCTCCCGGCTCTCCCTGCATGGAAAAATAGACTTCCTCAGAACAAAATGGAGCAGAACAGCGGAGAACTGAATCTTTCTCCCTTCCGCATTGCCAAATCAAGCACAATTACGGTAATTATGCCCCCACTTCCACTACAACCCACATCCAGAGGTGAAGAGAGGAGGGAGAAAGCGGTCCTGTGGCACTGTAGAGGTCCTCACCCAGGTTACGGTGTAACAGATGAACTGTATCGCTGGTGTCGATATAATAACAGCTCTACACGCATTATTAAAGGGCAGCAATGCCTTTTGCTGTCACTTAATCTGTAAGAACAGATTCATATTACTGTTAAGCACAACAGGAGTCATGGAATGACACATGATCTCCTGACATGGCCAGTCAAGAGACCAGAGCTGTTGAGGCTCAGGGTTCAGGTCTCCCGTTTGCATACAGCACTTAATCCACCAGCAAGAAATGAGACATGGCTTCACCCCTTTCCACAGCTGAGGCCCATCTGGCCTGGGTGGGGATTTTGTCTGCATTGGGATGTCAGAGGTAATGCAATTCCTGGGTAAGAGCCTCCTTACCGCCTGACGGTAACATGTGCTAAGCTGAAGACTGGATGGGGTAAAAGGCCATTAACCACAGGTTGCCACATGAAAAACCGAATGCTGCTACTGGACTTCACTATTCGTCTCAGGCTACAGCAATCAAATAAATTAAGAGAGACTGCAGAGTAAAGTCTATAGAATAGTATGGATCTGTAAAGAAATGCATTCATTGTATTCCTACCATTGGTCCAGATGGTCCAGGAAGTCCTGGTGCTCCCATCTCACCTTTATTTCCCTATGAGTGATATTCAAAGAGAAATTTCAAAACAAGAATATTTTTTCATTAAACCCATACAAGCCACCATATTGGCCTCCATATCCTTTGGTCACCATTTTGAAAGCATTAACCAGTTATGCACATACAGTACTAAACTTACACTATTAATATGATACTTGGTCAAACAAAACCCTACCCTGCCGGTAAAATAGCATATTTTTCAAATAGCAGTCCATGAGGATACTATTTAAGGATACCATGAAAAAAGCATAGCCCTGGAAAAGCTGCAAATGTATATATGGTTGGACAAGAGAAACATTTACAGATCAGTGTTGTAAAGCACATTAGCTTGATGTGAGCTTGAACAAACAGCTAAGCACTTTTCAAACGTGTCAAATACTTTGGCGGAAAGGCTGAAATTATTTCCCACCTATGACTGGACTTAGTAAATGACACGACTGATCATTTTCCAGATAACAGACCTACTGTATGTAGTCTTTAAGGTATTTCATAACTCAAAATGCAATTTTGTATAACAGATGTGTTATGTCTCATTCAATTAAAGTAAAAGATGATCAACACACATAATAACATTTAAATAGGGTTGTGTTTTTGGTATTACCTTTTTCCCTGGCATTCCCATGGTACCCACATTTAACCGTGCACTAGCTGGTCCCTTTAGTGAGAAAAAAAAAACACATCGGTTTACAAGCAAGGGGACATATTTAAATGGAAACCTGTATGTTGGCCTGAGTAGCGGTGTTTACGCAAGGTCAGCTTTAAGTCATTTACTGTAATAGGTTCATATACTGCAAGCTGAGTAAATATAAAGTATACAGTTGATTTCCTTACAATAACATGTTGATCATATACAGTACACAGACTATGGGGCTTCGTTTACCTCAACATGCTGTTTCTATTCCCCTCACCCATGTTTTCAAATGACCTCCCAAAGCATTGCCTCAGGACTTAACATGACCACTCAACAAACCGTGGTGGAGATCAAATACAGAGCCACGAGAAACACTGGGCAGCCCAGCACTAGAGGATTGGAGAGGCCAGGCTCTGGCCTTACCTGGGGTCCTGGGGGCCCTGGTATCCCTGGCAGGCCCTGCTCTCCTCTATCACCCTGCACACGTACCAGAACAAGTCAGGCAAAAACAAATCACACTGAATATCCAATCCCTCATGTGTTGTAGAAGCAGACTCTTACTTTGCTGCCCCTCAGGCCTGGATCTCCATTGGGCCCAGGAGGGCCTGCTTCACCCTGCACAATAGTAGAAGACCAGGAAATAGTTTCATTCCTTCTTTGTCTCACCTTGGAATCAAACCTGCAACTTTTTCATCACACACCCTTAACTTTAACCAGAATGCTCTTTAATAAACAAGAATTTTAGACTCTGTAGATTTCTTACCTTTAACCCTGGTAACCCAGGGTCTCCTGGAATTCCAGGCTCACCTCGGATACCCTTTGTGAAAACAAGTAACAGTGATGGATGTCAACAGCCTGCTCACCTGACATGCTTTCGATGCAACCATGTATGAACGCCTCTTTTTTTTGCTCCTACCTGCAAACGCTCCACTCCACTTAGCTTTTTTGTATTCACATGTAGAGTATGTGATCTCACAGATAACACTGCTTTTACTACTGACAGGATATGTCTTTCAACATACATAATAAAGCAAAAGAGAGGAGAGTAAATATGGGTATCTGTAAAAATATAGCCTCAAGGATGCCAAAAAATGATCGGTGTCTTTTTTTTCAGGCCACTGAAAGGCTTGTGTTACTACAAATAAAATCATTATGAGTTTCAATATTTATATTACACTCTATAGACCTTTGTGAATTCAAATGTAGATATCGTATTATTTGAATAATTTGTTATAAATGCTAGATGGTACCTTGCCTGGCCAAACTTTGGAACTTTCTCATGCAGTACTTCTAATATTGTTGACTCTGTATGGTTTTTCGCTTGTGTTGTATTGTACCTCACTTGTAAGTCGCTTTGAATAAAAGCATCTGCCAAATGAATAAATGTAAATGTAAATTTCTAACAACGGAATAGGGACAGACCACTGCCTGTTCTAGATGGTGCTGTGGCGCTGTGAATTACCTTAAACCAAATACATCGTGAAACTTTACAAGCAAGAGTCTAATTGTTACGCGCTTACCTACAAAGCTAACTCCAATGGGAACTTTATCTTGTGTCGACAACGCTGTGATTTAACATGGCCCTAGGCAGAACTGTGTTCTGTTGCACTCATGGGCACAGAGATAAGATAGCAACGTGTTAAGGATGTACAAGACATTGATGAGTACTCACAGGCTTACCGTCAGGGCCTGGTGGTCCTGCCCTCCCTTTCTCACCCCTGAAACCCTGAGGAGTTCAGACAAACGCCAAGGAATTGGTCCATGAATGCTCATTACCGACAAGAGCTGAGTTTGCCTCCTTTCTCAATTTAGTTTCTAGGAGGCTAAAGCAGAAGTGACAAGAACAATTCATTTCAATTCCCAAGTCGTGATTTGTAAGGGAAAAGAACAAATAGAGGGGCATTAATGCAGACATGGTGTTAAAGTACTAGCTACTACCTCCTAGTCAGCTACAAACTATAGTCAATATCGTTCTCATTAAAAGAGGCTATCAAATGCATGCTAATGATGCATATTGTATTATCACTGTCCCAACAAAAAAGCCAACACTTCATTACTTACTCATTTTTTCATTCATTTCAACCTATTGCCCATCTCATAATCTTGTATGGAACATAAAAGTAATGCTTAATTCCATTATTCAAAGTTTAAAGGCAAAGTGCTTTGCGGTAAGAACGAATCAGAGCCTGAATCTTACACAGGGCTCTATGAAAAATAACTGCAGTGTATTCTCCACCGATGTCCTTTGAATAATGGGATATTATAATTATAATAATTAGGTTTTACTTGTTTTGATAATTACACAACATTTTGAGTTTGGTGGTCCCAACAGAAACAGAACTACTTGCTTACGTATGTCACAATAACAAAAGAACCCCTTGCAACACCTGGTTCTGCTATGAATTTTACTGAATGTACCAGGTACTGTAGTTTTTACTCTGATTTGTCAAAGTGTCAAAGTGTCCATTTATTTATGTTCATTAGGAAGACAGAAAGCAGTCACGTACCATTGGTCCAGGGAGGCCAGGAGGTCCAGGTTTGCCATCTGGGCAGTCACACTCCTCAACACTGGGCTCCCGGTCTAGGGGGCACTGAGGGAGAAACCTCTGTCACCTCATTGGCTCTCACACAGACAAAGAGTGAGTGTCCAAGAAAGACCATACATACCCTCTCATCATCCTGTTTAAATGAGAAAATAAAAAGAGAAACATTTCCTTAAAAATCCATAGTGGCAGACATGTAGTTGCACACTCTGATTTAATGTATTGCTGAAATAATATTCAGAAAACATATTTTAATAAATATATACTCAAACAAACACCAATGAATTTAATGAAAACTTCACAGTCTTACCACAGAGTAGATTTCACAGGCTGTCTCTCTCTCACTTTGCTGAGGGTCACAGTAAAGCCTCAACTTTTGAACCTCAATCTACACAAGAGAAGAAGAACAAAAACTAGCAAACCTTTTACTTTTGTTACATTTCTCTTCCAGTGGAAAATGAGGCCGCATAGACATATTTCACAATAAAGCTTCAAAATAAGTCCTTAATGTCTCTCATATGATGCAAAGCATCTGGCCCTTTCCATGAGTTTAAAGGTAGTCTATCTTTCAGGCCATCTGCTTTGCTAGTGCACCACTGCAACCTGCAAACTCTGTTCCCCTTTTTGCCCTCCATTGGCTCACAGGGACTGTGGTCTCCGTCTCGGACTCCTTGGCGATCTGCGTCTTCCCGTTGATGTAGATGGGGACCGACGGCTCCAGGATACGCTCCTCCACCTGCACGTCGTCCAGGAAGCAAGTGACACGCCTGGGCTTCACCAGCAGCTTCAGCTGGTGCCAGTCTTCATCAAAGAGCTTCTGTAACAGTTTCCAGCACAGTGCAGAGAGGGTACATGCAGTATATCGCATCAAATCTGAGCAACGTACATGCATCATAGGTCACTGACACATTTTTTACAAGGAAGCATTTGGGGCCAAATACGCCTGGCTAATTGACATCTTGAATGACAGCTTTGCCCTTTAATTACCTTGCAACTGAGTGAAACATGTTAATAGATAAAAGAAAGTCACTAGCAAAATCAATGAACAGCATTTTGTATCGTTCTGACACCGCCCGCCCCCCATCCCCCAGCAATGAAAGAGGCATAACTAGAATGGTCTAAACGCCCTTTATATATAGAAAGATAGGAGCTCTGAATTAATCTGTCACAAATGCATGAAATGGCTCTCTAACTTGAGGGCTTCAAAACCAAAGTATTATTTCTTCTGGAAATTGTATTAAAAATTCCCAATATGAAACCATTAAAACTTTCACAACCAGCCATATTGACGCTTTGATTTGACGGTTGTTTTGTTTTTTTTTTTTTTGTACTCTATAATTTAATGCATACATATAGAGAATTAATAGTCTTTGATATGTAAACTCTCATTATGAATCTGTCAGATCAGTCAGTGGGATTTTTAGACCCCGGCTTCGATGCATGGCCTGCCCCTGCAGTTAAGATAGCCTTTAGCCAGGTTGCAATGTCACATGAGGTTTAAAGGCCTAATTCATCCTTTGCCAAACCAGGGTCCCCTCTTTGCCAAAGCAGAGTTTCCTTTTTGCACATGAAGCCACGGAGAGGAAAACGGAAAATCTGCCACACTGTGGCTTTTGGCCATCCCATCACCGATAAATTACACTCAGGGTGTCCAACAAAATTACGAACATTTCAAAACTAAAGCCAAATACGAACAGATCAGGTGGCCAGATTGTGCCTCTGTGTCTCTACATGAATGGCTTCACTCAAAAAAGGGTGGGTGTGCTTCAATAAATTAGAAATGATATGATGAAATCCTGTGGAAAAACATAATAGCAGCATTAAAGGAATACTATGGCTGCCATGAAAACATGGGAATGCATTCAAAGTAAAGACACTCCACTTTGCAGCTGATTTATACAGAGTGTCCTTTGAATGAAGTTGCAGTTCCAATGGGAAACATGCTTCCTAAGATCCTCCTCTGGGAGAGAGAGTTACACTACATCCTGCACTGCTGTGCTTCCTAAAAGGCACCTTGAGTCTCTGAGATATGATCAGTATCTGGTTCATGTCCTACCTGACTGGTAGATCTTCCCAGATCTACTGGAAAGGCTCCACCTCTGCACCCACCCCCCTCACTACAGGAGTCCCACAGGGTTCAGTACTGGGACCCCTACTCTACTCTTCTCAATTTATATTAACTCTCTTGGCTCAGTTATCAAATCGCATGGTTTCTCCTATCACTGCTATGCTGACGACATCCAACTCTTTTTCTCTTTCCCTCCCTCTACCCCCCAGGTCAACGAAAGAATCTCTGCATGCCTGGCTGACATCTCCAAATGGATGACATCCCACCACCTGAAGCTGAACCTCAGTAAAACGGATCTCCTCTTCATCCCAGCCGGCCCTTCCCCCCTGCATGACCTTTCCATCACCTTCGATGGCACCACAATACCATCCTCTCGGACAGCAAAGAGCTTGGGCGTCACCCTCGACAGCAACCTGGACTTCAAGGAGTACATTGCTCGCACGTCACGGACCTGCCGATTCCTCCTCCACAACATCAGGAGGATTCGCCCGTTCCTAACCACATACGCGACGCAGCTCCTTATCCAGGCCACAGTTCTCCCTCGACTGGACTACTGCAACGCTCTCCTTGCAGGCCTCCCAGCATGCACCACCCACCCTCTCCAGCTCATCCAGAATGCAGCTGCCCGACTGATCTTCAACCTCCCCAAATTCTCCCATGTTACTCCCCTGCTGAAATCCCTCCACTGGCTTCCTGTCGCTGCCAGGATCAGATTCAAGACCCTGACCCTCGCCTTCTCTGCAGTCAACAGGACAGCCCCTGCCTACCTCCAAGAACTCATCCAGCCCTACACACCAGCCCGACCCCTACGCTCAGCAGCAACTGGACGCCTTGCTCCCTGCATGGTCAAGGCAGGAGGTGCTCGTTCTGCCAGACATCGGCGTTTCGCCTACATCGCTCCCCAGTGGTGGAACGTACTCCCGGTCTCGCTACGGACAGCTCCTTCACCCCAGTCCTTCAGACGGGGCCTGAAGACGCACCTCTTCAGACTCTACCTGGACTGACCCAGCACACAATTGCTGCCCCCCCCCCCCCCCCCCGCCCATCAGTGCTGTAAATTGCTGTGCTTTTTTAAAATTGCTGTGCTTTTTAAATTGTGCTTTTAAATTTTTGTCTCTTGTTGCCGCCTTAACCCTGACGCTCATTGTGCCGTTTTGAAGTTGTTGAAGTTTGCCGTTCGAAAGTATATCGTACTAGTTGCCCTTTAGGCTGTAATTGTAAAAATCTGATAGTACTGCGTCCTCAAACAGACCTTGCTCTCAGCTGAGAACTGTCTCATTGTGGAACTGTACACATCCTGTCCCCGTACTGTCGCTGTACCTACTGTATGCACTTTTGTAAGTCGCTTTGGATAAAAGCGTCTGCTAAATAAATAAATGTAAAATGTAAATGTACACTCCACTTTGCAGCTGATTTATACAGAGTGTCCTTTGAATGAAGTTGCAGTTCCAATGGGAAACATGCTTCCTAAGATCCTCCTCTGGGAGAGAGAGTTACACTACATCCTGCACTGCTGTGCTTCCTAAAAGGCACCTTGAGTCTCTGAGATATGATCAGTAGTTCACAATTATTATTAAACTGAAACTTGAAATACAGTCTGAAAGCACTGAAAGTAACTGACTCCAGGTTAAGCTTTGGAATATCCCGAGCAAATGTTGCCAGTGTAGCTTTGAAGGATGATTGCGTTCCTCCTACCAGACACTTTCCCTGGTTTTTATAGTTTCTTGGAGTAGCCTGGACTGGCACATATGTGAATTTTTGATGATTTTTTAATCGCCATCCATCTGCACTGATACTCCTCTGAGTCTTCTGAATCCCCTTTCCTAATAGTGAATAACAATTGCTTTAACTTTCAACTGCTGTGGAAAATATCAATCACAGCCACGCTCTGAATAAAGGTATGTAAAATTTACAAACCCTGAGGTCACGATTGCTGAAGCTGACAATCTGCTCCTGGTTAATGCTGTTAGTGGTGGTGAAGGTGACAGACTTGTCTCCTCCATTTAAGGTCACAGCAGCCTGAGTGACACCATCTTTGGACAGCACACGCCACAGGTCAAACTTCTCCAGGTTGGTTGGGGCCTTTAGCCGAAGGGTTGCCACAAACACATAGGAAGGAGGGAGTCCTTCTGGAAAGATGTCCCTAAGAAAATGTAACATATACCCCAGACAAGAAGAGGAGAAGGCAAAGAGAAAGGTTGTTATTAACTAATTCAGTTTGGACACCATGAGTAAATACTGTTGAAAGAATGATGCAAACAGAAACATTGAAATGACTCTCAAATGAGAATAATAAGAGTAAACAGAATAGGTGATAAATGAAAATGCATCTAGTATATGAACCGACAAGACATTTTGCTCATAGTTGCATGGTTCAAGCACTTCAATAATGACAGCGTACATAACAGTCATATCTTCCATAACCTCTAATTAACACCCATAATGGCAGCTTGTATCTCTTCAATTGTGCTTTGGCATTAAGACCCTTTTGGATGTGGTGCATTGTACTTAGCACAGCAGGTGCTTTCTACAGGGCTGGAAAGAAAATGTAGCACTTTACAATCCAAGCTGAGGGTTGACACCACAAGCATTTGTTTAATTTTTGTAAAGGCACTTGAATTCATCACTGCTCTCTGTGGTTGCTGATGTGTACAGTCAAGGTCTGCCGAGAGCATTATGCATCTATTGATTTAATACAAAGATGTAATTCATTTATAACTAAATCACAAGGATTCAGCACAATCCTACAGTAACCTCTTTCTCAACAGAGCAGGATGTTTCAGGGTTTTTGCTAAAGCCTTCTTCTGGGGCCCAGCACAACACAAATTGTTGTTATTTTTTTTTCCCATGGAATACTCGTTAAATCATTGCAAATGCACCAGTGTACCTCAGATCATCTGCATAGTGTTTGCTGAATGTTTATCCTGCCTGTGATCCTGTGAATTAGCACGGGGATTTCATGGTAATCCCATCTCTGGAAATCTAGCAGAGCTCTGGAGTAGTGCAGAGCATGCTGTGCGATGTCACCCACTTGGTGCTCTCTGTGATGTCCACCCGTGCGCTAAGCAGGTAGCCTGCCTCTGACGCCAGGGAACCCTGGATCTTCTTGGCCTTCTGGGTCATCTTCATGCCCAGCATCAGCTCGAACCCCTTCTCGTCCCGTGACGCCACGGGAATCCGCGTAGGGCACACAGACTCTGCAGGAATGATGAGCGAGACAGGTCAAGTCAGGCCATGTTCGCGATGTCATCAACATCCATGTGCTTTGTCACCCACAGGACAGTGACAAAAGGTTGAAGCAAAACCGAATAATTACAAAATCTCTGCTAACATTTGCATGTCATGTATGGTGCAGAGGCTATCCTATAGTCTCAAATGTACTTGTTGACAAAACTGTAAAACAACACCGCTGTCTCCAGCTGCACCGGATGCTTCTACACTAACATCTGTGTTGCACATGAAGTATGTGGCCATCTTTTTAATTAGTCTTCTTGCCACCGCCACATGTCTCTGGTTTGGCTGCAGCCCCTTGTGGTTTTTTTCCCACTGGGTGTGATTCGAATGCGGCCGGGGTTGAGGCTTTGCCCCCCCCCACCTCTCTGGACCTGCTATCAGAGCGGCCTATGGGCAGGGCGCGTGCGGCCACTCACCCTCACACAGCTTCTGTTCCATGGCGTCCCGGATGCGGTCGATGGTGGTGTAGTCCTCAGCGTACAGCACGTAAGTGGAGGACGGCTTGTTGGCGATGGACACCAGCTCGGAGGTGGTGATTTCACTGCCCACGCCCACGGCGAACAGGATGATGTTCTGGGCCCGAGCCTCCACGCTGGCGTCCACCACGTCGTCCTGGGACTTGCCGTCGGTCACAACCACGGCGATGCGGTTCTTGGCGGCGTGGGCGCGCTGGGAGGAGGGGAAGACGTGGTCGGTGGCGAACTTGATGGCCCGGCCTGTCTGCGTGTTGCCGCCCAGGTAGGGGATGGCGTCGACGGCCCGGATGAGCTCCTGGCCGCTCTGGTGCTCGCCCAGCGGGATCTCCAGCCGGGGGGTGTCGCTGTACTGGACCACGGCCACCTGGGTGTATTGGGGGCCCACGTCGAAGCCGCTGGTGATGTTGATCACCCAGCTCTTGGCCGTGTCGAAGTCGGTGTAGCCCACGCTCCAGGAGCCGTCGAGAATGTAAACCAGATCATTCATCGCTGTGCTGCAGCCTGAAAGCAGGAAAATCACAATCTCTCTGAGTTCATCCACTGGGGAATCGCATTACAAAAATCAAGTTATAATATCAAAATGCTATAATTCATTATATCAAGTCCATTAACCTTCCTTTTTCCACAAACGATGCGTTTAGACAGACCATTCGTTAGATCCTCAAGCTAACAAACACAATGTTATTCCCAGTTTAGTTCTATATTCCTGTAAGTGCACTCAAATAATTTTCTGGACATTTCAAACCGCATTAGGAGCGGGAAATGGTATTTACTTGACTGTATATACTGTGTCTATGATGTGTCAGTAATATCTAAACATCAGAAACATGCTAGAAAGGTCCATACCGGCTCGGATGTCCTCCTCATCGGCTCCTTGTACAAAAGGTAGGAGCAGAAACATTACCAATGATCTTAGCATCCACAAGTTCATTCTTAAACAGGTGTCCCAATCTCCCCCACCTAAAATGAAAAGAATGGCATCAAAATCACTCAAATAAAATACATTTTGTTTATTACGTTACTTGAAGAACATTCATTTTGCTCTTGAATACATCGTTCAAAAGAGACGACATCCAGGGGCTCAGCTAAACATGTACAAATACATTTTTGCAAGACATAATATTCAGTAGAACTATGCGTTGGATTGCACGGCAGCAGTATGTTGTACCAAGTCTCGCCATGTTATTTTTTCCAAGTGAAATCACAGAAAATGTCAGCTATGCTTTTGTCACATTTTCTTCAACATTACACGGCTCCGTGAAAGAAAAAAAAAACACTTATGACACACAAAGTGCTTCTTCCTGTGACCAGTTTGTTTAATGTCACTGTCAGTGTGACAACTACTGAAGGTACTGTTGCAAGGAGCCTTCACAATTCAAACAGTGTTTCAAGACACATTTGTCATCCAAACCCAGACCTTTTCCATTTGACAAAATTACAAGTTATACTCAGCAACTGTTTTAGCACTTTTCTATCTTTTTAGTGGGCACCGTAAGAAACATGTGCACGAGACGATGGCCAAGATAAGTAGGCATGCTATAAAAATATATATAAAACAATATAAATAAAAGGCCATGTGTAAGGATGTTATATTTACAGCCCATAACTGAGAACAAAATGGGCTTTTTCACTTGTCATATACATCAATCCCTTTTTTCAACCTCATTAAAACTTTCTTGGTGAGACTAAAATTCGTGCTGCGCCATTAGGCTTGTGGTCCATTTTTTATGTTGCGTAAACACAGCGCGTGTGCTTTCATTTTGCCGAAAAACAGCACCCCAACAACCACAGTCTTAAGCCAAAGAAAATAACAATGTGAGCAGAAGCCCAAAAAACACAAAACAAAAATAAACATGGCACGTTGATGTCTGCTGGCATGAGAGTCGGGAATTGAGGCGGAACAGCACGCAGACACATGTCCCTCTGTGTAGACGTCAGCTGCGGCCGGCCACTTTCCTACGGTTCGGTCGCCTGCGTTCGCTGGGCATCTTGAACTGCCAGTGTGCGTTTCTGGTTTTTGGCCTGATTGAATCAACATAACATTACCGTTTCCCTTCTTTACAGAGGAGAACATTGAAACAAGGTCCCCAGGCTTTTTGAAAAGGGAGACCTCACAACTGTACGGTCACATGCACAGAAGCCAGCCAGAAGGAGTGGAAAATCTACCCCGTGTTGACACAGACTCCTGCATACACCGCCCGCTACGTTCCGCTGTTGAATAAACACACCTTTGCTCCAGCATTGCCTGTGGATGTCATGCAGTGTGAATGGGGGGGGGGCAAATCCATCCTTTGTTGGGTCTATCCATCACTCCCATTCAGCTGTCTGTTTGTGAATAGGCAGTAAAGTGTTACAGTCCGAAACTAGGGACGCTGTCAGGAGAATTCAGGACATTCCCAGCAGCAGAGGCTCTGTGCCACTCATTAATCGCCTGTCTGCCTCTGACTGCACAGCACTAACCCGGCAGCTGTGCTGCTTGCAGTTCCCCCTATAAACAGCGAGGGAAACTCTCACTCAGCTCGCATCTGGAGAGGGACGCTTCCCCCAGGTTTCGGCCGCTACGCTTCCTCGGCCGACTTAGGGAGCACTCAGAAACATCCACAATCGGTCCGGTTCACTGCACCTGTGCTGATAGGATATACATCAGAACCAGCTCTGTCTCATTCGCTATGTGTAGTTCTCATTCCATATGACATGTGGCAGCAGTCCCTCAGTGAGCCCCCCTCTGCTCCTGTCTGGAGCGCTCACGAGTTGCCCTGTGCTTGGTGATGTTTCCCACCAGATGTGTCTGGCATAAAAGTGCCTTTCTAACAAAGTGCCTGTTTGTGTACAAAATCCAAGAGAGGTTTCTGACACGGCCCATGGAAACACATCATCTCTCCACGGACAGTGTCAGGTTAGATGACTGGAAATGCCCAAATTCTGTCAGTGATGGCTTTGAAATGTTTTTTTTTTCTTCCCGGTTCTTTGAAACATTATCCGAACAGTACCAACGGAAGGAATTCCCCCCAGATTAACAGACAGCAGTTGGCTCACTTGTTCACTTGAGCAGATATGCAGCGGAGCCTAGCGGCGGGTACATTCCTATGCTCATGCAGCAGCTTCCTGTGAAGTCAAGGATAAGAGGTAGACAATGAAATAGATAAGATTCAACAAATCCCCTAAATCCCTTAAATTCACTGACATTTACCTGGATCACGCACATTGTCTCAGTTCATGTGGAGACTCTAACAGAGACAGAGGGAGGTCACATTTACAGTAGATTTGGAAAATGGGTTTTTCTTCAGGAAAAAAATGTGGTGGCTTGTCCACAATGTACCCGGGGCCAGGACTGCTGCAACATCAACAGTCAGTAACCCATCACCACCCATCCACCACGTCACACTTCCTAAACCACCTGCTGAGTCTGGGGCCTTCATTTTGACAGTCAATACCATGGAGTTGGTATATTTTGTTTGTGAATGTTATTACAGCGTTAAGGCCTCTGCACTTATGTGCTGTCAAAAACATTTCTTGCGGGTACTTCCAAAGGATGAGAATATGCAAAGAATCCAAACTGTACCATGTTTAAAAGGTCCCAAACTCCTAAAAGCCTCACATCTTTACAGGCGGAGCTTCTCTCCATCCCTCGGGTCTGGCTGGTGTGACAGGGCCAGGGGTATATGTCATTCCCTGCAGTAAGCCTCACTCTCTACATCTGACCCAACGCCCCATCCCTCATTTATAATTGAAAAGGCCTTCTGCTAGGCTGCCTCCCTCTGTCACTGCTAAAGCCATTCACTGACTGTATAGTCCGTCCAAAAGGATGAATAACTATGATTGCCATTTCTCTGACAGACAAATGGTGAAAGGGAGGCACAACACTGAAAGTGGGCTATTTTTTTTCCTCTCAGTGAACTTTTGCAGTGGAGCCACGGAGACTAGATGAGAAGAAATACTCTCCTGGGGCATTTCCAGCAAAATGTGACTAATTACATGGTTAATTAGCAGCAGCGCTGCTGCGGGCTTTGGACCCGAATTCCTCCTGGTCACATGGAACGGCAGGGAACCATTCATCTGGTCAACTCACCGCTTCAGTCAGAATAAATCGCGTTCCCTGAAAATGATTGGCTGCTATACGTTCTGCGCTGTTTTCTTCTTTTCCCCCTCATTCCAATGAGCTTAATGAACGACGAACACTTGAGCACTCCTCCGTCGTGCACTGCATACAGACACTAATTACTTTCCTCAACCAAATTGCTTGATTAACCAGCTGAATGCTGCATACAGATTATGCACAGGCTATTCTTTCAACTTAACAAGTAATCGTTACTTAGACTCATAAACAGGTACATAAAAGCAGGCTCAAATTACTGCAGAGCTTAAACAGATCAGCAACGGCTCAATGAATATGGGTACAAAACAAAGCGTGCTTTTTATCTTGTGTCTGCTGCAAGAAACTGTTTTGCTAAAGAAGTGGCTTGTGCTGTTCTGTAGAATTACCAGGTACTCTGGCCACCTAGTGGAGAAAAAAATATTATTCCTCTCACAAAATTGGAGTGTATACTGGGAATTTGTAACTAACAGATGCAAAATGTTCTCCTAAGTGCGCTGTGCTGCAGGGACCTTTAGCACAATAAATTCAATTATCATTCATACAAGCTATAACACAGAGGCTTTGAGCACAATTTTGAAGCAGGTCAACCAAGGTTCCACCTTTCCACACTGCATCAGACCTGAGTAATTGTGAAACAGGCTTGTTAATACTGCTGACTGCTAAGCCCATGATAATTGTGAGAGTGTAAAATGCAGTAGTGCCCAGTACAGATGAAGATGGGTAATACCGCGCCAGAATGTGACGTCAGCGGAATAATTATCATCACGCTGTGCGATCTTGCACTAACTAAGCAAAGCAGCAACACAGTAAGCAGTGAGCATGAGTTTGCAGATAAACCAGAGCGGAAGAACATACAAACAAACTAGCAAGCACAGCATTTATGTTGTCGGCCATGTTGTCACAATATACCTCTTCTGGGCACACTGAGTCTGGCGATCACGTAGCTCTCGCGATCACCTTTACTAATGTGTAAGACAGGTAAAGTCTCTGATGCTGCAAACACATGCATAACAGCAGCAAGCTGCAGTGGGAAGACAGTTAAATCGGTATTAAACCCAGAAGTTGTACCGTGTCACTGAGACCTCTCCATATAATGTTTTTCCAGGATGTTACTGTATTGTTGTTTTGCTTTTGTTTTTGTTACATCACAAAGCATTGATTTACAGCTCAACCATATCCTGCTTTACAAAGTTATATTTAGTGTCACCACAATGACCTTTCAGATGTTACTGTCCTGCATTCCTTGAATTCTGGACATATAATCAGTCTCTCTATAATGTGCTGTCTGAGGTGGAAGAAACACTGTATTTTCCCTACAAAGCGGGAATGAGCCTGATCTCCTTTCTCCATGCTACGTCCTCCAAACCACACAGGCATAATCAGTTAAGTTGGTCAGTATGTTGGTCAGCGGGGACAGCAACAGCAGTTGAAACTAGCGGCATCTTCCTGCCAGCAGTGGATAGAGCTGCAGAATCTATGCCCATAGCAGAAGAACAGTGTGGCAGAAACCATGCCAGAATTCTGCAGTTGTCTGACAGAGGGCCACAATGCTTGACTGACACTCTGTCAGCCCTGTAATTGCACCTCAAGGGATAAAATATTGATTTTTACAAGTGTGAAGAATAATGCTTTCACAGGGGAAAAATTAAATGCATCTTACACGCTGCAAAAGCCAACAGCCAACATTGTTACCACTGACAACATGCTAGGAGTGAGTGACAGGGCTAGTGCTTCCCTAAATGCACAATGCCAGCTCTATAAAAGCCATCATGTGGCGTAATAGGTGATAATGCCGATTGTAATCTATTTGTTTTAATCAATAGAATATATCATTACACAGAGCCCCAGGAAGTAAGACTTGGAATGAGGGTTTTGCGCATGAAAGCACATGGAATTATCCTCTCAGTGGGACTGTTAGCTCCAACAGTTCTCAAGTAAAAAAAAAAAAAACTGGTGTTTGCCTGTGGTGAGTTGGGTATTCTCCTTACTGTTACTTACTTACTTAACTCCTTACACTTTATCGTTCATTTTACAATGATGTCAATGTGCAATTTTCAACACAAGGGCTACTAGCCAAGCACCTATTCCTAATTGACTTATGCTTTATAGATAAAACTGAAGCTCACTCATTCACACACAAAAACCGGGTGAACATTGATTTGTGTGGATGTTTTTGTGCTTTTTCCTTTTCTTTGTCTGCACAGCGTATTTGCACAGCGAGGAGTGGACAGCAACTGAAGAAATTCAGACTTACATCCAAACACGTGCGACAGGGTAGCAATCAAAGACACGATTTTGTTTTGGAAATCGTTTCGCTCTTGCTGCCACAGCTCTTATTGTCTTCGGCCTGCCTGTATTTTACCATCCCGCCCAGAATGTGCAACGAAAAAAAAAAAAGAACAAAGCGCTGCCTTGCCTGTCATCATTACAGGTCAGAGTTCAGCACTGATGATACAAAACAATGTAATTATTGCACTCGCAGGGGTCAGGTTTGTTGCTGTTTTATTCCTGCTTATGTAGAACTACCTACCTAGCTAGCTGTATTTTAAACTGGTGTTTACTTGCTTTTGTCTTTACAGCTATTAGAACTATTACAGCTATTTCCAACCACTGGAAAAATAAATAATGTATACCCGCCACATTTCTAGCTACCCACACCAAAGTTATTATCAGGCACATTAAAACTCCATGTGGGGAAACTGTATAGTATATTCCTCCAAAGAATAAAACTGTGTATATAATAGTTAACACCATAAACTAGATAAATTCTGAGGCGGCTTGCTGGCTATTTTATTACAGAGATTTTTCTTGCTTACCCTCCCTTCAGTGGTTAGGTTACGTGGAGGTTGGGTTATTTTATGATGAGCATCTAAATGGAGGCTGTGCCTAGCAACTGTTGGATTTTAAGGCCCATGATTCTGTGTGCAAATTCCCTGTTACCATATTTATTTATACCCCTGATTGCAAAGCAAAAAATATACAGTATAACGGAAAGAAATGAATTAATATGGAGTGCAGTGTATCAACCCGGGTGGTATGACTTGACTGCATCCAGGTACTGCTTGCTAGTAGACATTGCCTTTTCTCTTTCTCGACTGAATCATGATCAATCTGAATCAAACCACTTTCTGTCTGCCCCTTAGGCAGGTCCTTAACAGCTACACAAAAGATACTATCGATACATCAACACATCAAGGTCTACTGCTGATAGAGAGGAAACTGGTATTTTCGCTAATGACGTCCTTATTAACAGAGACATGGGCAAATGCACCCGCAGTGCTTTAGAGACTTGCTGACCATTCCTCACAAACACATTCACAGACTTCTAGCACTTTGAGGGCAGCAGAAGTAATAAGACAGAAGCTGCTGGCGGCACTGGCAGAGGGAGGCCCACTGATACCGATTGGGATGATAGTGTTTTGCCATGCTGTAGGATCACTCCGCTGCGCCCCTTTTCTCTGTTAGTACTCAAGATAAGTCTGTCCCTGAGCTTGTAGCACAGTAGACGACACAATTAATTAGGGAATAGTGTTCTGCTTTGCACAAGCCTCTATGGAGACAACACTCCCGACAAAGTGGACCCTAAACATGGACAGCACATGTACCCTTTCACACTTGTGCTCAATCTTTGTACAGAAATGCGAGGCCTGATGAACAGTCTTAATGCTTACAGTGAGTCATTGAGATAGACAGTATGACATCCGCTGAGTTACTGATTGGCAAAGCCCACCCCATACCTATATGACACAGACACGTAGGCCCTTTTGGGACTTACTATACCATTCATATACCAGGATTTAACTAGTATGACATGCTACCTTGCATTAAAACATACAGGGCTGGCGCAAGATGCACACAGGACCAGAAAAATATGCAGCCGATGAGAGCCCTTGGTCTGTGTGGATGTGAATGCCAGTGAAGCCAGAGAATGATTGCAGGGTAGGCGTTTGCACATGGGATTCTTTCTGGAAACAGAAGACAAGTCAACGAGGGAATATGGCAGAAATAACCCTCAATTAAAATATCTTTCAAACGTAGTAAATGCGTCGGTGATTTCTCAGCTGTTGAAAAAAATTGCCTCTGTGCATAATAATTTGCACTATGTAGATTTGGATTGATGATTTAAATGATTGTGATATTAAACTCAGTATCGTCCTTACTACTATCATTAAAGTTGCGTTTGAGCTTGTTTTTCCATGTCCACGTGTAATGATATAGACTCAATATGATGTCCAGTAGGTTAGCCTTAATTTGCTGTATAAGAAAAAGTACTATATTCGCGTCAGCCAGACGTCGGAGCCAAAGTTGCTCTTCGACAAACACTGTTTTGCCTTGTTTTCTTAATACGCTTCAGCACGCTGTAACGGTTCTTTCTATATCAAACACCAAAGTTGGTGGTATCCAAAGAAAATGTTAAAATGAAAATGTCAGATATGAAGAGGTTAATTTCTATTTTTTCTTTTTTTTAACTTCATAGTGTCCTTGGCCATGGCCACTGTAAAACGTGTGTCCATATTTTCTAAATGTATTAATAACACAATGCAGATAAAACATTTCGAAATTATATGCTAAATGCGATTGTACTATCTTAAAGCTTCTGACGTTGTGAAATAGACATCTTACAGCAGGACCGTGTTTTACCGTACTCCAATCACCAAAGGTAACTAAAGAAGAAAGGCAGAAAACATGTCTTACCTCTGTCCGTAACCCCTGAAATCCAATCGCTTCAGTTGTGAAGTTCAAGCCCAAAAAAGTGATGCGCTGTATATCGCAGGTGAGAAAGTTCTCTATATGGTCGCTAGAGGGAGATTGAGTCACAGCTGTCTTCAGGAGACGTTGTCGTCTGCTCTTTATATTTCACGAGGTTGTGACGTTGCCCCCCGAATACACGACCCGAGAATGCGACACAGTTTCAGGTGGAAATTAAGGCTTCGGACAGTCTTGCATCGAATTGAAGTCAGACCGGATCAATCCCAAAGCGTAAAACAATAATGATAGTCCGTGGGAAATCAAATGTTTTTGAAATTGGTAATAAATCATAATCAATTGCGTGTGATCGGTTTTATTTTATTATGTTAAGTGTACATGAACGTGTCTGTCCAATGAGGTGTATGGCAAAGAAACAGTTTTCCAGCTGTATATACCATATACTATATTGTTTGTTCCTGCTTGTATTTAGCAAGGCTATGAATGTGCTTCGTTTAGCCATTCATTCTAAAATAGATTTTAGCTATATTTTATGATTTCTTAAATGATATTTGGATACACTTCCAGAATGCACTTGTATAAATTTACTCAAGTGTGTGGAAAGTATCATTTCAAGGTAACGGAAATGTTGTTTTTCCTGTACACTGTTGATTATGACTCTTCTCCAACAACTCATTAAAGCTCAAACAGTTGTTCTTTATGAGAGAAACACAGAGAGAGAGAGCCTGAAACCACTTTGTTGCATAAATACAGACATGCTGTTCACACATGAACTTGGGCAGGGACGTTTCAATGTTTTCTGTACGTTCCACTAAATGCTGCCTTGAATGTAGGATCCCTGACACAGATTGCAAGGCATACTGCTGAAATACCACAGAGCCTCCACGCCCGCGCTCACATCCACGGCTCAAATAAACCCCTAAATTAACTATTTTTGATCAAAACTACCACAAGAAATGTTAAACTATTCAGAGACTTTTGACTTAGATATAAAATCCGAAACTTGTACAAATGTGATGATAATACACATACTTGCTGGGCTACAAGAATTTAAATACATTGAGTACTGTGTGTTCATGTAAGAGAAGGTTTTGTCATTTTTATTTATTTATTATTTATTTATTTATTTATTTTACTAGATAGTATCTTCACTAGACAGTATTTTTCCCATGATAATTGCTGAGCGCATGCATAATTTACAAATTAAAAACTGATGCAACACATTACAAATTTATGTAACTTAAACATAAAAATATTCATTCATTAGAGTAAAAAGCGTTCATCTCACTTTTGCTGAGCATTTCCGTAATTGCTGTAGCTACATTTGAGGAAGTTCCTGGAAATACTACTGATTTACATTTCATGACTGCATGATATGTCTTAGAGTTTTTTGTTGTTTTGGATTGCTTTAGAATGCAAAAGAGAAGTTGTTTGATGGTGGTGATGGGGGGGGGGGGGGGGGGGGGTGCATAGAGGTAGAGAGAGAGAAGCTAATGCAAAAATTCATGTAATTTGTATGTAAAACGGTTGGGATGACAACTAAGCCTAAACACTTGTGGAATTTCCCTTATATATTTTTTGCAAGCTACAAAAACAGCTAATGTGTATATAGGTTGGCTTTCCATTGCTGCCTAAATCTGTGGCCATGGTTTGGCATACCAGTGTTTATATTATGGTAAGTATTTCCTATTTGTTCGGTCAATATTAACATCTGCTGATATGTCATAGTAAGTAGAGTGTTCTACAAAATGTCTGATTTTGTTGATGTGTATTCATTAAACTACACAGCACAAACCCATTCCATGTGAAAAGGAAGTCCAAAAGTAGGTCTTTGAGTGGGCTGTTTTTTTTTTTTTTTTTGACTGGCAGAAATATTCTGTCTAGGAAAGTACTGCAACTGTTTGACACCTCATATTAGAGCAGGATGTTTTTAGAACACAGAATGCATAAAGTGCAATTAGCCATCCATTAAAGTATGTTGCAAGGAAAATAACTGGGGAAGTTTCAGTGTTGTATGCCAAGAAAAATAAGAACAGAGGCTTATATTCTTTGATAGAGGCGCTTACCATGAGGCAGTGATGTCTTTAACAGCAGCAGGAATAAGAACAGGGTAATAGGACCATCACAAGCACCATGGCTTGGTGCTTGGTGCTTTTTTTTTGACTGGCAGAAATATTCTGTCTAGGAAAGTACTGCAACTGTTTGACACCTCATATTAGAGCAGGATGTTTTTAGAACACAGAATGCATAAAGTGCAATTAGCCATCCATTAAAGTATGTTGCAAGGAAAATAACTGGGGAAGTTTCAGTGTTGTATGCCAAGAAAAATAAGAACAGAGGCTTATATTCTTTGATAGAGGCGCTTACCATGAGGCAGTGATGTCTTTAACAGCAGCAGGAATAAGAACAGGGTAATAGGACCATCACAAGCACCATGGCTTGTAGCACCATCTTTTATCTATGCACTTCTTTTACCCCAAAAGGCTACATTATTAGCACTATATTAATTTAGGTTCACTTGTTAAATCCTTAAGAGATTCAGTTCAATGGAATAGTGTGTACACTAGCAGTCCAAAGACATTAGTGTAAGACTGACTCCTATTCATAAAAAAAGAAAAAAAATCAAAATTCAGATAGACTCAAGTTCTTCTTTTGGTACTTCTTTAGAGTAATAATTACTTTTATATATGATATCTAGTGTTTCTGAAAAAAAATGACACAGGGCTATTCAATATGCCAAGCTGGAATATGACATATACTATAATTGTTTCAACCTGACAGTTTTTAACCATAGGTAATGGAATGAATTGATAAGCAATTATGAAGAGATGGGGAAAATAACAAAAAAATCTACTATATAAAAAATTCATGAAGACTCATGAAGCAGACACTGAACTCCTAGATCCCTAAGAGAACTGTGAATAATGGTATAATAGTGCCCCCTATGGCAAATATGATCACATTCAGTTTCCCTTTTTCTAGCCTCATACACATGTAAGAGGCCTATCAATATTTTAATTAGAGCACACTGTTCCCTGTAATCGACTATTACTTTATAACAAAAGACACTGTCAATGACACACTGAGTATTAATTCATAAACAGGAATTTATTTAAATAACCAGGAGGTCAAGTTTAATTAGTTAATGCAGAAAGTATGTTGTTGGCTGGGTTATGTATTTAATGTTTAACTTTAGGATCATTACCAACCTATTCAAACACAAGTATGCCTGTGAAACAAAACACTTAATTCATCACTACAACAGAAGTCATTCATCTGCTTGGATGACTCAAAATGTTGGAGCTCATCTCAAATTTACTTTAGGTTCAATCCCAAGAAATGCCTGCTGTTCATTCATAACTTCCTCCTTATTCACTGCGATCAGTTCATGTAACACTGAGTGCCAAGTAAAGTACCACTGTATTTCCTTATGGAATCTGTGGTATGACTCATATAGAGGTAATAAACCAGTGTATGTGAGCCTTTCCTGAGTTTGAACATTACCTGCAGGATGTTGTTTTGTGATAATTAATATCATCTGATGGTTCGGTTCAAATGTACATGTACTGTATGTGTGTGTGTAAATACTGTATATGTAATAGACACGTGATCTGTAAAACACTACCATCTAGTGGTAATTCACACTACTTAATGATCCTGCTATGCTGCCCAAAGACAACCCGCGAATCTTGAAGCAGCAAAAAGCATGTCTCATTACATCCCACTTTTTTAAAAAAAAGTACCCTGTGAAGGCGCATCAATCTTTTACCTCAATAATTCTAGGACTAATGCCTTAATGGGAGTGGTGCCTTCCTGAAGTAACAGCTAAGAGTATTTATGCACTGGTAGGGGTTTGTGTTCTGTTGGGTAGGTTGGAAGATATGTGTCCCAAGTCATGCTGTACTAAAGATGGTCTGAGCCCCACCTACCTTTCTCAGGCCCCAAAGTGCTCATACAGAACATGGTACGACAAGCAGCTGATCATTTGGAAGCAGTGAGGATCCCGTAAGTAGACTTATGACCAGAGGGATGGACCTCAAAGCTTGTGTGCGCCATAGCTCTTTTACTTTTAAGCTGCTTTAGTAGATATCAAGCCATAGTAGCGGATAATGTGTAAAATGTGAGCTATGCAAGTCATGCTGTACAAGGTTCTCTGCAAAGTAAGTAAATAATGAATCATGCCAAATAATATTTAATTTGGCCAAATATTAGCTGGTTTGTTATCACTTACAACATAAATGTGTCCCAAACATAAAGTTTACAAAAATAAATATAGCTTCAAGGAGTAATGACCATGGGCCAACCACAAAATGGCCACCTACAGTGTCACTGGTGTCATAAAGCGATGAGTAAAATTTGATTCACAGTCATGACATACATGTATACATATTCTTTTTAAATATTTAACAAAATGAAAGGGGGCATTCAATATTACAGCCAACACGAATGGTAACAGGCATGTTTGGGCACATTTCATCAAACTGAAATGTAGTTTATTCATAATTTCACATTAAAATTAGTTTTATTGGTTCATGGTCAATCAGTGAGACAGAGCATACCCTGAAAGTCCTATGCGCCATATTTTACAATGATTCACTTTCAATTCATGAGAATATTTTTTGACTGACAAACTGCTGAAAATTGTGAATACTAATTTGCTGCTAGCCTCCATGAGTTTTTCTATATGCAGTTCAAATTCTGCATGTTATTAGCTTACAGTATGTGTACACAAAATTTGCTTATATTTGACCTGATGCTCAATCAGATGTATTCATTCGAACATTTGTTTGTTAACACTACAAATTCATTGGTGGTTTACCTTTAAGTGTTCGACAGCCAATTCCAGATGGCCACCAAATCATGTGACATACAGTAATGCATTTATTGTGGAGAACATAAACGTAAGCTGTGTTTTTAAGTCTGTTTATCTGTTTAGAAACAAGATCAGATTAAATTGTACGCAAAATCCAATGTTGCAATAAAACCATTTGACCATTCCACAAAATTTGATGTGTGATTCTTATATTATTGGGCATACCAAGTTTCTCTTTGCAATTTAGATTAGACATACCCCCAGAGACCCTATGTACCAAATGTCAAGTATGCATAATCTACTCTTCATGAGAAGTCCAAAAATGCTAAATTAGATCACTTCTGTGGCAATTGCATTTTTTTCCCAAGGAAGCCCACCTTAACCTAACAATGATACTGAATGACTCAGATTTACTAAATTATCCAGGTTATATATGCTACTGCCTGATGTTTTTAGAAAAGTTTTGTTAATTGATTCTATAAATGAGCAAATAGCGTACAATACAAGCCAGCTAATGGTCACAGCTATAAGTTTAGATGCAGGTGTGTGAAAGGTTGCAGGTATCACGGTGAAGCACAGCTAATGTGGTGTTGTTTTGTTTATTTTTGTTGTTGCTGTTGTTTTTATTTTATATTAAATGCTCTGGTTTTGAAATGACAACTTTCTCTGTGTTCACAAATGAAGTATCAGAAAGCTCTGAAATCTTCTCTCAGATCTCATCCATTTATTTTAATGCTTAAACAGAAAGTACAGCAAGCCCAAGCCATTTTTGTTTTGACAACCACACAGCAGACTTTCTGGGTTGCTGCTCAATGTCCAATTTTCCCGTAACATTACTTAAACTACAATATTTGTTACATGTCGAGTGTCAAATCTGTGGTTTATCTAATCAAAACATATTGCAAAATGTTCTATGAAAATACTGTTGTCTTTGGCTATTTCAAATGCGTTTTTCAGACCTTCTTCCGTGGAACTATCATGAATGCTGGTCTTCGCTCCAACTGACCTTTCAATCAATCAGAAAGGGGGCAGAGAGTAATTTTATGTGACATGTGTTTATTGTGACCACAAGAGGTCAGTGTTGTCCATCTTTGCCGGGAGCCCATCTTTGCAGATCAACAAAGCCTGTTCTGTTCTGTTCTGCTCGTGGAGTACCATGATATTTGGTATCATTTTGCCGATAGTCCGTCATTTTTGCTACATATAATACACTATTCACTTAAATGGCAACACTTTTAAAAGTGCATTTATAAAATGGTATTTAAATCTGACCAACCAGTCTGTAATAAGTTATACTTTAAATATACATTTAGTGTCAAGCTAGTTGATCCACATTCCATTGTAGAAGCCATTCATATACGCAAAATATAAATAATTTACCTGATTTGTATGAATGGATATTTTTACATATTCGAATAACCAAGTAATGAAATTCAATTGATGATAACAAAGCCGGGCAAATCAGTAGCCTGCTAATTTTAACGTGTGTAACTTAACATACAAACTCGACTCAAATGTAGGACTCAAATATTGTAACTGTTTATGCTGTTTACTCTTAAATTCCGTTTTTATATGAAACTGTGCATAGAAATTAGAGGACAAAAACTACAGTATTTACGGTACTTTATCTCTTCGTGGGCTGGTCTAATCATCACAAACGTTGTTTGTGGTTTAGACCCAGTAGCTAAGGCGAGAGGGGAGGAGTCTGTAATGATTGACATGATTTCAGCAAGCAGACTAGTGATCGAGTAAACTAGCTACAGCCATAACGCCGAGTGTCACTGTGATTATTACAAAATATCGTATAAAACTTTACAGTCAGTTCCGCGTCACCAAACAGTGGGTTAAAAGAAAAAAACGATGTATTTTTATCCGTGATTTTCGCTTTATTGCCATTCCTGCGGAGCTGAAATGCTTGAAATGAAGCTGCCCATGAGAACGGCGGAGGAAGGAGGGGACGACACGGCCGAGGACGAGCAGGAACATACCGATTGCAATCTCCATATTCCCGGCCCAGTTTCCCAAGCGGCTTCCAACAGAACCGAGGATTCCGAAAGAGGACTAGGATATCCCCTTCAGTTGGATAAGGAAACGGTGTTCGAGTGGTTTGGCTTGCACCTAAATCCGGCCAAGCGAATCGAGTTTATGTGCGGACTGCTTCATATGTGCCAGCCGCTAGAGCTCCGCTTTTTGGGCTCCTGTCTAGAGGACTTAGCGCGGAAAGATTTCCACGTCCTGCGGGACTTTGAAATAAGGGCGAACAGTCCAAACGATCTGGGCCTTTTGACGGACGTTGCCGACCCTGTCGTGAGGTCCAAATTGCTCGTCTGCTTGTCTCTCCTGGGATCTGACAACAGAGAATGTGCGGGGATACTGTTTCGTATATTGAGCCATGTGGATCCCGCCTTGTACTTCAAAAACTATGGCTTCCCAGTGTCTTCCTACAGGGACCCTCAGCATCTCCCGTTCCATCCACCGTGTGAGGATGGTGATGAATTCGGAAGACCAGTGCAGGGCTGTGGGCCTCCAGCGGAGGCAGAGGTCGGACCCCTGGAACAGTTGGCCTTGCTTTTTACTATGGCCTCCTTGCACCCGGCTTTCCCTTTCCATCAAAGAGAGACTGTCAGGGTTCAACTGGATAAAGTGGAGGTAGCAATCGAAGAAGAGAGGCGAAACCACCAACACAGCAGCAACGCTCTGGTAAAGAATGAACATCAAATCGCTGGCTGGCTAGCCACCTAACTAGACAGCTGCTCTCTTGTGCTATCAAACTGGCAAATTCGGTGCCTGTACTGGTGTCACAACTAGTAATGTTGCGCTAGCTTCTTCACAGGCTATGCAAGCTAGCTGTTACTGTCACTTTTCCTATGGTTGCTAAAGTTGTTAGCTAACTTTATTTGATTAGCTAGCTACCCAACGTTAACCAATCGGTAAATTATAATTTAGCTAGATGGACAGATAGCTACCGAGCTAAGTGGGTTATTGTTAGTAGTAACATTAGGTAATCTGCTAGCTATCTATGTGGGTATCAAAGTCTAACACAGGTTACGTTAGCGTTAGCTAGTTAGAGGCAATATCACAAAGCTACCGTGGCTTGTCAGATAGCTAATTTAACGAGGTTGGTATTTTCAGTGTGCGAGGAAGTTGGCAAGATGGGTAATGTGACTGAATCACATCATCCTCTACGTTAGATCTTTAACTAATCATCCACCTTTTTGACGTGACACAATTTAGCTAACGTTTGCTAGTTTCCTTGGTACAAGCGCTGTTGGAATTCCGGTCGTGGCGAAGTGGTGAAACGAATGTCTACAGTTTACCTACTTAATTAATATGGCCTGTCTTCTTTGTTTTCATTAATGTGATAATTCATTTTTAGGTCTAAAACGACTGAATATGTGTAGCTAACTGGCTGACTAACTAGATATTTTGGCGTAAGCACGCTGTCCTTCTAAATGTCAAATCCATGACAGTAAATTGGAAGTGAAACGCGTTGTGCTAAACGTGATTTGAAGGCCAAAGAAAGGGACATAGTCGTTTGAACAAATTCAGTTTTTATCAAAGGTAACTAAACAATTTTTAGTGAGTTCAAAGGCAACATACGCTATAATGACATCAGGTATTTGGTGATGAATATGTCTTAACTTTGTAGTTAGCTATCTTAAAGAGTTGTGAATCGGATCCGAACCCTTTTAAGCTTTGAATCCTTTTTAGATGGGTGGAATCTTTGCGCATGTGCACATATAGCTAGCAAGCTGGTTGATTTAATCATGAGCTCCTATTGTTATTTCTAATGCGTACGAACATGTAAACATTCTACATTTTTCCACATGTGCGATGAGCTTTCCAGTTAATTTATTTATTTAATACAAAAGGAGGGGTGTAACTGTAACGTTACCAGTTTGAGCGTGACTCAAGCGGGCCTCGTCATGATTGACAGCAAGGAAAAGAACGTTAGAGCTGTAACGTTTAAAATCCGCGCAGTCATCAGCCAATTATAATAGAGATATGTCTGAAAGGGGCGTGTACCCGTGACTGCTGGGGCTTCCCTTGTCGATTGTTACATTGATTCCCAGTTTCCCGAAAGAGCTGTGCCTTTCACTAGCCAGTCGAACAACGTCAAGGCGGTATTTTAGACTTTTCTGTCTGTGAGGGGGTTTGAAAATGGCATTGCTGTTGCAGAGAGAGAAAATATTTATTTGTAAATGTGTTGGCGATATGAGCAGATGATTCGTAGGCAACTTTTCTCATTAATCCATTATGGAAATATATTCGCTGACTTCATTAGCAGGTTCAGATGCAACAATATTTTCAAGCAGAGATGCCACCTTCCTTCGTTTCGTCTTGATTGTAAGCAGTCATAAATATTTGAATACCGTTGTGTAGACCTAGAACACCTTGGAGCTTTCACACGCATACCAATGTCTATTTTGAAAGTCATAGTATTTCCAAGGAAATTAGAATTGTCCCACAATTCTGGACTTCGCAGCTGCAGTCTGTGACATTGGACTCATACATCATTTGTCCTGTCCTCTTAAAAGTAAGCGAAGTCTGTAACAGATAAGATGAAACAGTCACTTAAATACTGTGTGGTAGTGTCTCACTTTTATATTGGACACAAAATGGCAAGAAAAAGGGGCTCCAGGGCATTTTTTCGTACTAGTATACATCTTTCATTTTTAATAATTCATTGAATGTAACACAGTAAATCTCCAGCAAGCTAGTTTGTCTTAGCAGCAAAAATAGTTCATAGTTCACATCAGTATAAAGTTTCCATACCATGTTTTCACAGTTCAGCTGTACCTCAGTGTCGTTCAGGTTTTGGATGCATTTCCGTTACCTCCATGTATACCTCAACCTGGCTGGGGGTCTCACCTCACATGATACTTCAGGAGGGGCCAATCTTAAGTAAATGTGTTGTGATACAGTGGACATGTTTTTTTTTTTTGTTTGTTTCTTTTCCCACACTCTGTAGGACAGCTCCCATAAATAAGTAGTGCATTTCTTTCACGCTGGATTACTGCGAAGAATGTTACAATTGGGGGAAAGGCACTGGAAAATTAAAAACAATTTGAATTGAAGTGTCGGCGTGATGTATTAAGATAAAGTACCCCTATATATGTAAAGGTAGACAAGCAGCATCATCATTCTGTTTTCTTTAGTGTGCATGTAACCTTCTATAAATAAAATGTAAACAACCTTAAAAAATTGAAATTCACAACTGCTGTTGTTGCTTTTTACAGCTGGTATGTTGGAGTGGAGTGAGAAAGTTGACCTCTGAGGTCAGGTATACCAACAAAAAGTCTCCAAATGTAAATGAACATTTTGAATGACTATGACCTCAAGCCAACATAGTGCAGGCCAGCTACACTTGCATGTGGCAAGTGAAAACACAATATTACTCTGTTGTTTGGAGAGAGATTTTTTTCTTTTCGTAAGATTATTTCTAAAAGTGTATGCACTTAATTGCTGCTGTTTTAGTCCAGAAATTCAAGATGTAGGCTATTCATTGCTATATGTGTACTTAAGTTTTTATGTCATTTATTTTAAGCTTTGATTTCTATTCTTAATCTGGGCCCAATTTGGAACACACTAAATTGCAGGCAATTTTTAGCAAGGTCTTGCAGCAGCAAATGTACGTTAATGGTAAATTGGATACACTTTTCTGTTAAGCTGTCCTTGCAGCCTCAGCCAAATACTAATGAACCAACCAATGAACTGCGGCCACTACATTTCATTTGTAAAAAGGGCGATTTCTGTTTTTTTTTTTCTTTTTCTAATGGCTAAGACTATTTTTTCTTTCTTTTTCCACCTCTTAAACCATTTTTTTCCTAATTTTCATCAAGTAGTTTAAGAGGAAAAACAAAGAGAAGGAAATGGTGGGAGAGAAGGAAATTGTTGTAAGCAGGTCTGTTAAAAGAAAAAAAAAAGTTCCCTAGATTACAAAAGAGCCTACATCTCTCAATCAATTCTGTGTGTTTCCACAACTGTATTGAGAGGAGATTCTGTTACTGTGCGTGTGTATGACCTTGAATATGGTTTCACTTGCTCCCACATTAAATCGGCTGGGAAGAGGATGAAGTTTTTTTCCACTTGCCATCAATAAATAAATCTGCTGTAAAACTTAAGGGACAGAAAAGCCCCATACTCAGCACAAATTGCCATACATGAGACTTGTACAGCATATTTACACAACTGCTGAAGTTATTCTCCTCATTGGTCTTCTGGAATGCGATGCTCACGAAGTTCCAGAGACCGATTTTCACCCCTCCAGTCTGTGTCTTGGGGTGCAGATTGAGAACAGCATTAAAGTGATGCTGATGGAGTATAAGTGTTCACAACTGGCAAGGCTGCAAGAACAGGATGTTGCACCAGCGACTAGGGATTTGACGCCAGTAGCTGAATAACAAGGCTCAATACTGCAAAAAGCATAGCTTGTGGATGCCATTTGATTGTTCACATATTCTCATGGACATGCCATAATATATGGATGTGGATATACCACTGCAGTGTTTCGTGTACAGGTGTAACCATAAGAGATCCATAGATGTAGTATGTGTGTAAGTAAAACATGAATAAAGAAATGGCTTTTGGGGATACTTGGAAGTGGACATTGTGAAGTATAGACTTTATGGTGAAATTCATAAAACAGAGTCCTGTTTAGGGAAAGCCTGTCCTCTGTCTTTGTGCTGGGGTCAGGAAGCTGTCATTTATGGACAGACTATAACCCACTGTGTCATACTCACCTCTGCTGCACCCTAGTTTTAGGCCAATGTGAAATAGTTCACTTTCATTATTTTGGTAGTTGCATGTAGTTATGTTACCATGGCAGTGAGCTGTCCTTCAGCAGGCTTAAAAATGTAAAAAAAAAAAAAAAATTAAACAGCCTTTAATTTTACATCACCGTTCATGTTTGTTAATTGATATGTTTTGTGATACGGGGGAGTCCAGCTGTGTTAGCACAACTATTAATAACGATAGCAATTGTCAGGGAGTGTGGGGAAAAATGTGGATAAATTTGAAACTTAATTATCATCATTTGTGATGAATAATGCTACCTAAGGAGTAAAAATATTTTCAACATTTTCAGGCTTATTTTTGATATCCTAATTCCTTGTCCACTCAGTGAGTTTCATAATGTTTGAATCAATACACATCACTTGTCCTAGGTTGTGGATTGAATTACAACTTCATTATTTCAATTTGACATTTAAAGTTGCACTTACTGTAAAAATATTTTTCAAGACTTAAGTATGGATTTGACAATGTACACATGTTTGTCGTAAAACATCAATAGGTTTTCAGAATTCTGAGCTGACATATAGGAGGTGTATCTAACTAGCCTGTGTTTTTCTGCAAACATGGCTACTTCCTTGCTTTCTGAACAGTAGGCTATATTGACATAGCCAGGGCGGTACACATTGGTGCTTTGCGTGCTCTTAGTCTCAGGCTCATGAAGTAATATTGACATGACAGATTTAGAGTAGAGATTTATTGTGGCCTGTGCAATGACAGAATAGAATTTCTTATATGCTCACAATGTACGCATGACTTATCTGCTTCACTGTTTATTTCAAATCACTGCATTTTTGTAATAGAAATAATTGTAATACATTCCAATATGTAATTATATACAGTGAGTGAAAACGCACTGTGTTATGATTGTGATTTAGCTACTAGCCTATGTACGAGCTTTAGCTGCATAATTTCAACCACCACAGTCTCTTGAAGTAAGTTTTCAGATGATTATGTGTCTACATGGGATAGCTGTTGCATATTTGAGATATTTGTGGTGGAAGATAAAGAACAGGATGAACTTTTTAAATGCCATAGAGGGGCATAGCTGTGAAGGAATTGGACGCATCTGGAACGAGTATCCACGCCTCCCGTGACCGGCCTGTCACCCGCCATTTTTCTGCCGGGTTTATTTAAACGAAACCTCGCGGCGCTCCGCTGAATGGCCGCATTGTCCCACTCGCTTTGTGTCCGGATCACTGTGACGACAGATTTGCCCTCCCTCCCTCTGCCTCCAGAGAGAGTAGCTGGGAGAGACGCGGCTCTGTTTGTCGCGGGCCTCTCACCGTCCCCGCGGTCTCGGGGGGGATGGCCGCCCCTTGGCCCCCGTGGCCCCTGTGGCTGTTTCTCACAGAGATTACCAGCAGGTCAGCCTGAAGGGCTGAAACATGCCGGTCTAACTGCCTTAATCTGAGGGACGAAGACCGGATTTTGTTTTCAGTCATGTCTACGGTGTGCTCGCGACTGTCAGCATGACGCAAGCTCTCCGAGAGCTGCCTTTAAGCCGTCCCGCCGAGTCTCAGGCCCGGGCCCTCTCTGGGCGAGGGTGAGCGGTAATATACACCCAGCACATTCACACGCCCGGCCTGTCACAGGGCGGTCGCTCTAATTGCTATTTCAGATCGTATAAAGGCCACTGTGGAACCAAACCCCCAAATACACTCGCCGTTTAACGGCTCATTCCATGAAGAAATATGTGTTCTGTGCGAGGCATCCTACGCCTGGCATGTTGCTGTTTTGGCAACAGGCACGCAAGGAGATTACAGTAGAACCAGGCCCATTGGAGAGCCAGGCAGGGAGCAGCTCACTACTAGCAGCTGAGTCTTCACAGGGTGCTGGAAAAGGTCTTGCATTCTTCACTCTGGAACAGAGAGCATGTTCTCCCCCCTTTTTCTCTGTTCTGTTACTCTAAATGTCAGTGCACTAAATCAGCTCCTGTATCTTTGTTACTCGTGGGTAAGTGGAGATATTAAGACGATTCACAGATGGGGAACTTCGTATCCTGTATTGCAGACTTTTTTCACACTACTTTTTGGCCTGCTGGCTGTTGCTTTAATCCTGAGCCTTTTTTTTTCAGCCTTTAATTGAGATGAAGGAAATTAATGGGCCAGAATTCATATCAGGACTTCATTTTAATGAGTGATGTCAGTAAGGTGGCCTCTGTGACAACTTGTCACCACCAAAGTCCCAGGCTCGCATAAACTTTGCAGCACAAGTTGCGCCGTCTGCCAGCAAGTATGACTCGATATAAAGCAGCTTGCTGGATGACTAACAGCGAAGGGAGTGAAGTCTCAGGGGCTGCAGATATTTTAGATTGGACTACTTCATCTGAAACAAGCGGCAACTTAAGCAGCATTCCTTAAACCCGGCCAAGGGAACACGATTGCGTTGTTGTTATTAAAACCTCAGGATTTTGGTCAGCCTCCCGCATGGGCAATTGAAGGATTGGAGGAATGATTCTGACACAAGGGGGGAAGGCGCAGTCTGTTGCGTGGTTGTGAAAGGTCACTGCTGCAAGGGCCTTTTCCATAATGCCAATCTGTTTGGCTGGAGATGCTATCTTCCATTACACTGAGAGCTGGCGGTGGCCGAGTACGTTAGAGGTTCAGTCGAGTATCCCCGACTGTAAAACGGTTCAGAAGGCTTTTCCCCAGGACTGAGAATGTGCAACAGTCCCCTTTACTGTCAGAGTCTTCTCAAACTGGGCTCAGCACTCAAGCCCAAATGTTAAAAAAAGGGCCTTCATATGATTTCAAATTAGGATTATTCGTCGCTTTTTTTTGTTTGTTTGCATATTGGTGGTGAATAGGGAAATTCATGTAATTTCTAGCTCTGTTCATTGTGTTTATTCTTTCAGTCTTTCTGTTCTGCACATCACGCGTGGTGTGAATACCCCTCACAGTGCACAGCAACATCTCTCTGTGATTATCCGCTCTCCCAGGACTTTGCACTGGCACATCTTTGGTAGGACTTTCACAAGAACAAGGAGTGAGTTTCTGACAGAATGCGCAGTGGCCCATTCAGTGTTCAGAAGCCCCCTCCTATTGAAAAGCAAGCAGTAGTTCTTCATCCGATTTCCTGAATAAGAATTGTTCCCTCTCCAGAAACGCGGCGCAAGCTCATGGTGATTCACCTCCTGCTACAACAGATGTCTAGTTTATGAAAAATTAAATCAGGATGACCATTTCTGGCCCTGTGTAGTTCATGGCTAATTTCATGTCAAGGGATAAAAGCCAACTCTGAAAACCATTAGCTGATGTGGCTGGTATATTTTTTGCTGTTATATGCACCAGAGGTGGAATGGGTGTTATGCTATGCAATGTTTTTGCACATATATAATGCCATGAGAAAAAAAATACAAAACAATATAATAAAATATAATCCATATCGTTGTTATTGTAGTTTGTTGTTTTTTCATCATAAATGACACTTCTAGATTTATAACTCAGCCTCTTTAAATGAAGCAATGTTAATGCTATATAGGAGTGATATCGTGTCCATGTTCAAGCAAGTCAGATGTGTTCAGTGCTTCAGTTCAGTGCTGGATGGATTGAGATATGTTTACACTGTATGTCTGAAATGTCACCCAGACATTTGTACACAGTGCTGATGAAATCACTGGGAGTTTCAAATCACGTTGCACGGGAAAGTTTATTTATGTTTATTTAAACACGATGGAAAAAAATGGAAAATGATCATAGTTGTTTTTCTTGTGATCGTTCTGTTTGCATAGACCTACTCATTTTGCTTACTCTCAGTAGAACATGTGCAAGTTGTAATATGCAAAAGGTAGTATGGGCCTGGGAGTGCTTGGCCAACGGGAGCTGTTCAGCTGGTGTCTCTTCTCTAAAGTGCTTGAAGCAGGATGTAAATCACTCTCCAGTATACACCCTTGATAACTGGGCTGTAATATATCAGCATCACTTTCAGGCTAACCAAAATGAATGTAAATGAACTTATCTTCAGAAATGTCGTAAAAGCAGATCGTCATGGTAAGTGCTAATTGCGTTGTTAGCCTCCGTGTCATTCAGACGCCATTCTTTTTTTATGGATGTCGAAGACTGTATGGATATTGTAGGTCAACATCAAATAAACGTCAAGGGCTTTCTTCAGATGGGAGTGTGAAATGGCTGCGGGGTCCTCCGTGGGAAACGGTAGCGGTCTGAATGTTGCAGGCTTAATAAGCAACAGCCCCAGTAATGTGAAACGCTGCACAAGGCACTGGGCAGATACGGGTTTGAATGCGTTGTCTGTTCGTCCTTTTGCTACAGTTCGTCCTCTGGAGTAAATCTGTAAAAGGACAATGCGGAGCCAGGCTAATTGATGCCTTTCGGACAAAATGCCTTTTACTCTGACCCTCTGCCTGGGACGGCTGTCAGTCTGAATTTGTCAGAAGTGCCCGTTTCCAAGCCGATAAGGCTGGCGCTCACCAGGCCCGAGCCCGGTGTCACAAAGCCATACAGTCGGGGCGCTGCTTGGATTGGCCATTACATTGGCCGTTAGGTCCTGCCTTTCAGCTGCTTCAGCATTGCAGTCTGAGACATGCTGCCTCTTAGAATGCTGGGCAGCCTGATCCATTCACCCCCTTTCTCTCACTTTCCTTCCCCTCAGCTGCAGCAGAACAAGGTCCCGAAAACGGACTACCTCTCCCCCGGCGCCGAGACCAGCCTGTGCGACAGAGCCCAGCTGCACCGCGGCAGCCAGTCCCCCGCCAGGAAGCCCCAGAGGGAAGGTGAGGCCGGCCGAGAAACTTCGCACCTAATCACTCAACTCTGACACCCATAGGGCTGGGAACACCGCACAGCTTACTTCAGAGGGGTGGCTACCTTCAGAATAGGTCATTCACAAAACGCACACACGTTTAGTCAATTGACAGGTGACAAGATTCCAAAAGAAATTCAACACTTGGGCCTCAGTGGTGTAGGCCAGATACAGAGCTTACATTGCACACTTAAAAGAGGCACGTGGTTAAAGTGTTTATGTGTTTCCCAAACACATGCTAAGTCTTCCTCTCGGTTTTTTTTTTTCAGCGGTGCACATAGAAAAGATTGTGTTGAAGGGGATTTCAAGAAGCAGGACGGACAAGGAGTACAGTTTTGAGGTATGTTCACTTTTCCCATGGTACTCCCAATGCCTAAAGAGCATGGCCCTTGCAATGTTCACCATTAACTGTGGTGACCGTAGATGGCAAGTAGGCCTCTGTGGCTCTGTCGCTGCGTGTGGCCTTCTTCCCACAACCAGCGGTAAGATGTACACGTTAGGGAGCAGGAACCCTTGTTTCTACCAGCCATGGTGACGGGAAACGGTCACAGGAAATTGCGAGTTGTCTGACCAGAGGAGCATGGACCACAAACAGACTGGAGGTCACTTCGCCAAAGGAAGAGGCAAGGCTGAGAGCGAGAAGACTTGCCTCTCCCTGTCATGCGCGCGCGCACACACACACACACACACACACACGCACACACCACGTCCAAAAACACTCTGATAAGGCCCTTAGGCTTGACGCATTACGTATTTCTGGTCTCCCTCCTCTCTGTGGAAAAAAGCAGCCCGACCCCTCCAGTAAACATCCGGTAGCGCACAGGGGTGACCGCCAGAGGCTGGAGGGAAAGAGGGTGGCCCGCCGCCAGGCCGACAGCGCGTTGCTCAACATTGTCTCATTCCAGCTGGGGAGCGGGGAGGGGACAGCGGCATGGCGGGCTCAAAGGCTGAGCAGGAAGTGTGCGCACCGTTGTGGCACAGGGAAAACACGCTGGAGGCGGGCCTCGCAGCCCTACCACTGTTAAATTGAGATGTTTATGGGGCCGCTTTAAAACATACTGTTAAAGATTTGAGGTCTTTTCCCGAAGGGGCTGCGTGCACCGGCCCGTCTTTCTCATCATGCTTCCTTTGACTTCATGTTCTGACATTCATCTCTTCAGAGGCAGTTACTGAGAAAAGAGGCATCCTACTGACACATACAGGTGCATTCAAAACTGCTCCAACCCGCTTAGTTGCGTGCAGAGTTCGGCTTTCTGAATCGTAATAATGTGATCATCCACTAATATAAAAGGCTGAATGAATCCTGCACATGATGCGTGATGAGCATGCAGGAGATAAATAGCTGCTGTGCATCAGCCAGGTGAATGCTGCTTATTGGTGGTGGTTGAGTCACCACCCCCTTCCCCCCTCAGCGCAGAGAGCTTTGAGGTCCATGAAGGTTGCTGTATACATGGAATACCCTATTATCATTGACCTATTGCATGTTGATTCCAGAGATTGGCTTTGGTATGTGTTATGTTCCAGTGGCAATTGTAGGAATGGTGGCATTATCAGGAATACCAGACAGTGTCAGTGTCTGATTGTGGGATGCAGGTTAATTGTCAGCAAGCTCAGTGGACAGTTAATTCTTGAATTTACCTTTTGTGCCCAATGTGAAGCAGTATTGAACCTTGTGGACATTTTAGGCTTGTGATGTAAATGGTGGCCTGTTATTTCTGTCTGTCTTGTCTGTTTCTGGCTGAGGAGGCTAAGTTGCCGCAATCCAATGAAATAAGGTAGGGGAAAAATTGATATTCTCGTCAAGCAACGTATCACTGCCAATGCATTTGTTGATTCAGTTCTTGCATCGCAGTTTTTTGTAATTTACATGTGGAAAGGCATGTCTTGAATGGGCAAATAATACATGCTAATTAGATGCACCTGAAAGAGATTTGGGATTGGATGGATGGATGCTGTAGGGGCATACATTGTAAGGTAGGAGCAGGACTGGCAGCTTAGCTGAGGTTATAGGAAGGGTTCAGGGGCATGGAATAGAGTAGTTGTCTGTAGTAATTAGCATCAACAGAAGAGAAACCCCCATCTGCGTGAGCAGGGAAGATGACCAGACATATAGCGCAGCATGCTGGGGCTATGGTGGATTTTACGGCATGTTAAGATGTCAGTGCCGCATTGCTGCCCGTGTGAAAGTGCGCCAGATCAGCGCAAGTCACTTCATCCAAAGTCAGGAGCCGCCACCGCCGCCGCCGCTGCGTGAGTCCCGTCAACCCCCGCCGCTGCATTCTCCTCGGTGCCGCCCCCGTCCCCCTGCGGAGTGGCTGGCGAGTTGGGGGGGGGCTCCCCGCTGGTGTTCCTCCGCACTGTAGCAGGTCTGCTCAGTGTTTGTGTGTATAAACAGCCGCAGAGAGGGGGAGGGGGGGGGTCAGGAAGTTGTTTATGGTGAAGTAATGGAACAATGTCGCTGACCTTGGAACTTGGCCGGAGTCCAGCGTCTTCGGCCCCGAATCATAATTCTCCCAATCTCGCCCCTGGCGGTGCGCTCATCGCTGTTTTGCAGCGCTGTTCTCACCCCTAGGAAATCCCACCGGCTGCCATGCGCTTTTGATTCATGAGTTCGTGGGATGACTTTTTTTTTTTTTTTCTTATTCTTTCGTCTTGAATCTGCCCCCTCAAAGATTGTTTTCGCATCATTTAAGCATGTTCTGTCCCCTCCTTTGGAAGAGTCAGCAAATCCTGTCCTCAGATGTGCATTTCTTCAATCTGAAACATGTCGAGAGAGCTCTTTAAGTGCTTCCAGGCACAGTTGAACGAACTGGGGGGACCCATGAATTCTCCTTGAGGGGTGGGGTGTAGCTGTCATAGAGTCGTACTGACTTACTTTGTGGCCAGGGAAGCCGTGACATGTGTACAGGTAGATGCGCCCATCCCTGACACATCCCTTTTTCCCATCAGTCATACTTAAAGCAAAAAGGAACTCGGGGTGGTCAGCAGATGAGATGCTCTGTGACCACGTTTGGTTGGCAGCATTCCCCCAGCCTGATTTCAGGTCTAGCCAGCTGTCTGTATTCCTGCATCTCTCTCCTCTCTGTCAGGGACCTCTTCTCCAGAGAGAAGAACCAGGCAGCCGAGGGCCTCGTAGTTTCTAATGGATGGCACGCCCCATCAAGCAAGGCAAGAACTATCCACGTGACTTATTCGCTCCAGGAGGGGAGCAGAAATTACTAGTAGTCAACGGAGGATTACTTTGTCGAACTTCTTGCTGACTAAATTCATTATTATTATTAGTATTATTATTATTATTACCGTGATCACTACCACTTCTCTGACCCCTGTGGCGTGCTCCAGCCACGTTAGCCCTCATGAGGGGAGATGGGGGCCGTGTCCTCCGCCCACAGCGAGGCTCCCACCGGCCTTCCCTTCTCTGCCCTCCACCTCCCCTCACCTCCACTGGAAGTTTCACTTCTGTGCTGTCACTGGGAGTGATGGACGACTGCAGCTTCACCAGGGGGATGGAGCAGCGAGGCGGGGAGACCGAGGAGGAACCTCTGGATGTTCCAAACCCCCGTCCCCCCGCCGCACACCCACCCGCGCCCTTCCCCTACGGGCGACGGAGCGCAGCGCTGCTCTGCTGCCCGGGGCTTTTGACACTGTCCACACAAACCTTTTCCGTTCAGCTGCTCAGCGGCATCATAGGGTACACTCTGAGTAGTCAGCCATGATGAATGGCTGCGGTTAAATGAACAGTCTCTAGTCAAACAGACAACAGACAGATGATCAAGTGATACCTTCAGCGTAGATAGATTGCTCACCGAAAGCAAAGAGGATTGTAGCGAACGCTAAATTGACCGTAACACATGTAATTTTTTTTTTTTTTCCGGTTTGTCTGCAGCTGGAGGGAAAAAGTCTCAGTCTCAGTTTCTGGTACAGCATGTACTGTGTAGGGTTCTGTAGCAGCTGTAGAAGCAGATCCTATAGCAGCTGTAGGACCCTCAGCAGCCTGTCTTTCAGATGAGGCAGTGCTGAAGCTGAGGGCCTGCTACTCTGCTGAGACTTTCTGTGGAAAACGAGCCGCGTACTCCCGCTGTGCCACAAGCCCTCAGGTAATGCGTTATCATTTCTCCTCGGGGATGGTGGTGTCATGGACACCGGCGGGGGAATGTTACTATGGATGGTGGAAAAAGCCCTCGTGTCAACCCAGCAGAAAAGCCAAATACAAAAAGATGTTTTTGTGCTTGCTGGCCATTCATCCCCTAAGGTACCCTCCAGCCTTCTTTGCTGCTTCTCCAATTATCTGAAACTTTTTTTTGTTTTGTTTTTTGGCCCCTGATTGATACACGGCAACAACATGACATGCTCCCTTCCCAGATGGGAGAACGGATCCTGTTTCGTAGTGAGCATCGCCTTGGAATGACCCAGCTCAGAAGCCCCACGGTCATTTCATTTCCTGTCCTCCTTCTCCTGCTCTCTCTCTCTCTCTCTCTCTCTCTCTGCCGTGAGTCCACAGCGCAGCCTTCCACTTCCCTCTGGAGCGGAGGGTAAAAATAGCCGTCTGGTGGCGAGGCAGCGGCCCCGCCCTGAACGTGTCTTGGCTGCTCCTGGCCTGGTGTTGCAGCAGGGGCCAAGGCGTTTGCATCATCCCGCATCGCGTTACCTTCCACAGCCGGACAATGGCCCGGGAGTCAGGTGGCTTTCAGGGCGGCGCACGCCAGGCAGGACTACGCAGCAGGGCCTTTCGGACGGGATCTCGACTTTTCCGCTGGCTTCGGCGGGATGGAAAAGGTCCCTGCGCCCGGAATGTCTAACTGTGCGGATTTTCACCATTCATTACAGTACCTCCACGGTGAAATTAGACAGCCCAACAGTCCCCCCTTTTATCCAGCTCAGAGTCGGTGTTTAGACGGCGCTCACCGCATTGCAAGTGGCGCGCCCTGATTGGCCCGTTGGAGAGGAAGCTGAATCCGAGAGCAGCGCTGGGACACACTTCAGGGATTTCAGGCCCTCACTCATAGTATAGAATTGTATCCTCGGAGCCCATAAGATGAATTCCGCTATTCAGCCGCGGCAGGAGAGCAGGGGGTCTAACTTCACGGCTGCCGGGCTACAAGCAGCCCTTTCCCTTCCTTGGCAGTGGCAGCTAGGTGCAGCCTCATTGGCTGAAAGAGTGGGCCATGTGTCCAGGCCCCGCATCGCCGGCGCGTGCCAGGAGGGGCGGCCGACTGTCGCCGCTGCACACCTACCTCAGCGCCCTGGTAATCACCTCTGTTGGAACAGCGGAGCCAAGCTAATTTCTACTTCACTACACTCCCGTCTGTCCTCAATAACACACACGGAGCCTTCTGGCAGCACAGGTGGCTATTTTTCATTTGTTGCTCAGAAGGCTGAAATCAAAGTTAAGCCTCACAGCTCACAAGGGTTGATGCTGGTTGATGCATCATGCTTCACGATTCTTATCTAGTGGCAACAGGATGTACACCTCCTGTTTGCCAGGTGCATGTGTGGCCTCGCACTTTCCTTCTTTCCAGTATTTTATTTAGAAAGGGCACTGTTCTTCAATGATACAAACCACAGGCCCATAGAAAAGCAGCCTTGTTCTTTGAGTAATTTTCTTTGCTTATTTTTTTGGAGCCAGCATCGAAGTGGAGAGTGTTGTTCACGGCGGTTTAGTCATCAGCTCCGGTCCGATGGGCACCTCTGCGCTCAAGTGTGACCTCCTAAAATGGAGAGCCTCGCACTCCTGTTATTACACGGCCCGTAAGCCGGGGCGAAATGATGGGTCCCTTTCTGAACTTGGCCCGCGAGCGACGGGTAGACTCTGCCTTTTGGCTGGGGTGAAAAGAGGCGGTTAAAAGACTGGCGCGGCCAGTTGCTCCGCTCGCTTATGCACCGGCAGACACACGTACGCGGACGCACGTCCACACGCTGCGCTCTGCAGCCGGTCTGCTCAACCGGCCGGAGGCAGAGAGTGCCACTCCAGGCTGACTTCTTTCCTGGAGACAGCGTTTGGCAGGACAGCGGCTCGGTGGCCACGGGCACTGGATGGAGCACTCGTCATTTGTTGTAAGGGTAGCACTCTGCTCCCCAGTGGACACAAACGGGCGATTAAGCATTCAGGCAGAATATAACAGGCGAGAGTGACAACATCTCTCCGCAGGCAAACTTTAGATGAAGAATGCCCCACCCCAACTTGTACGCCTTTTCCTTTTTTATGTCCGATTGTTCCTGTTCCCCTTTAAATGGTCTTTTTTGTTTTGTTTTGTTGTGTTTCATAGGTGTTTTTCCATGGTAGGTCCCACTATTTAAGATTGAGGTGCATGTTCGCGAAATGGATTTACACAGATATGTACGCACGGTCTGTCCAAAGGCTGCATTTTGACTCGGCTCTGTGGTATTAAAACTGCCCTGTGGAGGGTGAAAGGCAGATTATCCCTCTTTTCTCTCATTCACAGCCGTGATCCCCTCGGGACAGCCATGCAAGAGGGGAAACTTTTTTCTTTTTTTTTGAAAAAGGGCCACGATTATTCTCCCCTCCCTTGCAGACACTGGCTCTCTCCCGCGTTCTGTTTATCCAGACCTTACAATGGAGGCAGGAAGCAGCGTTTAACTCCGATTGACTCCTCCGCTGTGCCCTGGAATGGAGTCGACTTTGCATCAAGGCTAGACAGCACCGCACTTGTCTAGTTATGGCTGAAAAAGAAAAGCTGTGTTTAGCAAATGGTCATGCTGAAAAGGATCATGCTTTATTTAACAACATATGAGTCAGACAGAAGCACAGAAAAAAAAAACGAAAAAAAAAAAACTGATGCATACAGAATATATTCGGCGGTTCCTGTGTTGAGCCGCCACATCAGGCTTAAATGCTGGACCAAGGCCTAGAAATGGACATCAGTATTCCAGACAGAGGTTTCTGGAATCATTGAACCAGTCTGGTAGCAGTAACCAAACAAGATGGCCTCCACTCCTCTTCTCATTTTGTAGTTTTGAACATCCGGGCACCAGCAGTTAAGCGTTTAAAAAATGCAATACGTAATTACTTCCCCACCCTCTTTTCCCTGTGAAATATGCTACAGGTTTAGCTGGTTGTCATCTGTCGCTATCAGTGCCTATTCAAGTGTTTTGAAAGCTCTTGGCGTGCTTTTGTTGTGCCGGGAATTGTCAAACAGGTGTTTTGAGACAAAGTAATAATGACATGACAGTAAGGAAACCCAAGACATCCCTGCCTTTAAGCGTGGGCCTGTTCTGTGCTCAGACGTGTCATATATTATGAACCCATTTTTAATTTCGCTTGTATCTCGCATAGCTGGAGCATAGCCTACAAAATTGCTTTGGCAATTATGTTCTAATTTCCATCCTCATATGGCCTTTGCCAAGTCACGATAATGAAACCGTTCTGGCACGGGGACAGGCAGAGGGGGCTGAGTGAGTGAGAGGTTGACAGAGAAAGGCCACTGTAGGCTGTAGGTGCTCCCTGTGAGCAGTGGCTGTGCTGGGCTTCGGCCAGGCACCACGGTGTCCTGACAGAGGAATGCTGGGCACTGCCCTCCCGACTGGCTGAATGAATGAGCGTGGAATGCGGGCATGGGCGCAGCGGCATTGTGCCCTGGGACATGAGGTGATGGAAACTGACAGTGCGCTCATCTCTTGCGCGCGAACCCCCCCAACCCTGCTCGGTCTCTCCCCTCCGATTGTCCCCACAGCAAACCGCGGAGAGCTTTCACGTGTGACCCTCCGGACAACAGAGAAGGAGCCTTTTAAGTCAAGGAGGGAAGACTCCCTTCTATCGTTTAATGCAAACCGGGCTTGCTATGCTATCTGTCCATGTGCTGAAATAGTTTTATGTGAGCCTACGTTAAACACACCAGTTTTGTTTTGAGAGGGCAGCTTTTGTACCCTGAACGAAGCAAAATTCTTTTGTTGGGAATTGCAGTGCATTGTGGGATTGGTGGGGTATTGTCACAAGATAGGAAACAATTTGTCAGTATGATTCATTCATTCTTGTGGGTGTGTGTGTATGTGCATCACTGTGTATTTACAGATATATTTACATATACATATTTCTGCGTAACATTCACGATGAGCCAACGAGAAGTTTTGTCATTACAGTGAAAATGGACAAAATGCTGGCTAGTCCCCATAATTTGGTCGTTATTTAAAATGCATAAATTGTTAGTGTTCAAGGCTATTGTGGTTTTTGGTGCAGTGAATATGTCTGTCCAGTGGGCGGTGTGCGTGCCTTGATTGTGTACACGGTCAGGTTAAGTAGCTGAAATTGGAGCGACATACAGCCCACCATTATAGGCAGCTTTTCAGAACATAGTCCCTAGTTATGTAACCCATTCAAGGGGACTGAACAGGAGTTGGCATCACCAGACCGAATACTCCACTACGTGGTACTTGTAGGGAATTAAGTGTTGTCTTGGGCAGCATCACAGACAGGACCTCAGACTGTATAAATTCAAAAGTGGAAGGACAGTCAGGTCTTGTGGGCATCTACCTAAATTGTTGCTGTCCCCATGATTTTTCATTTTCACCTGATCATAGTCAAGGAACATTTTTTATTCTATTTAAATGTTTCTCTTGCTCTGAGAGGAAAACAAAAATTATAAACTATTTTGCTTTCCAGAGAGTAAAGAAAGATTAAGTAGCTAGCAAATGTTACCAAGCTAGCAACTACATTTGTGATTATAGTCGACTTGAACAATACTGATGAATTAGTGGGTTGGTGAATTGATTAACTGATCTTGAGTCTTTATATGCTAATGATTAAATGCAGCTGGAAATGGAGAAGATGAAGAAGGACAAATGGACAAATCACCTCCTTTTTTAGCGAAAATAACGTAATTTGATTAGTTAAGGTGGATAGCGGTTGCTAACAAAGATGTTAAAATTACTTTCTTAAATTTGTCTATATTCAGTCTGAAAACAATGCTGAAGTTGAATGCCGGTGGTCACCTCCGTAGTGGCACAGTATGTTCCTGGAAACCTCACTGGAAACTGGATCTTTATGAATCCCATTTTCCCATTGACGCAATGTTATAAGCGGGCATCGTGTTCTTTAAATATGTCGTGTTGTGACACAGGGCTGTGTGGTGTTTCAGAAATGACAGGACGCAGGCAATGGCAAAACGCAAATCATGGTCTTCAGACAGGTTATTCGAGACTCAGCAAGAGCGCACATGTGCCAAACGAAAAAGATCGATGTTCAGCTCCCCTGAGTACAGTTGATGAAAACATCAAACAAAAATAAGAAAGTAGCACTAACATTCCCGATGGAGCAAAAAATAACCCATATATGTGTAACCATTTGTGCAGGCTCTTTTCTCACACCCCAGTCACTCTCTCAGCCCCAGTGGCAGAACTTCATTTGACAGTAGCCTGTCGCGTACAGAACCCCACTGAACATTTTGAGAACCAGCAAACAGAAATGGCAATTTCAAGTTCAGGGTAACCGGAATGAGTGAAAATTGTGTGGAGGTCCATGAAAAAGTGTCAGAAATCAGGACTTTGTGTGTGTTGTAAAACAATTAATGGCGGCATTTTTACGAATGTGAGAAAGCCACATTGCGGCGGAAAAAGGGTCTGCCAGTGTAGTGTTTGCTGCGTCAACTTCTCCACACCTGGGCCTACAGTATTTTGCTGTCTCAAAACGCTGTGCTTTTTTTAAGACCACGTAAATCCAAAACCATACTTTCTTGAAACATTATCATAGCCTCACCCTGACTTCAGAGAGGGATAGATCTGTAGGCCTGGGGTCATTTCCTTCCTACCAGTATTGGAATGTCCTATCATGTCTTTACTGGTAATATTGATAGTTTCTGATTCATTTAATTTTCCCTGGCGTTTGCCTTGATTCATTGTTGCTCGTCAAGCTTCGTTCACCGAAGAGGAATCCGAAGGAGGTGAAGGGGGGAAAGGTAAAATATCATTCTTCTTAAAAATTAGAACCGAAGGCAAATAAGTAAATCATGGAAACATTCATAACCTTTATGTTTGACTCAAGCGGAATCTTGTGCAGTTGCACTATTGTCATAAGCATGCAAGGTTCTAGGGCTTCCCGGGCCATGCAGACAAATGCCAGAGCTCGCCTTTCTTTCCACTGCAGGTCTCATGTACAGCCGGCTCTCTAATAACATGATTTAATTATTCAGGCTATGAAAGAGGTGGTTGTTCCGAAAACCTTGCCATGGAGCAGATTAGAAGGCCTGGCTAGGAACCCCCCGACCCCGACCCCGACCTCCCCCCCCCCTCCAGTGCTACACAGGAAGTCCTAGCATAGACTCAAGAGAGAAACTGCTCGCAATACGTACAGAGACAGCTCGCATCCTCTGTTCGATCGACCTACAAGCTTAACGAAAACAGCTTTCAAGTTTGCTTTGTCCAGACAGACAGATCAGTAGGCATCCACAGCAGCCACAGCAGTGCTGACCTGTTACCTGTACGCCCGCCGTTGGTAATGGACTCACTGAATGGCCAGAATGGCTGGGTAATTCAGCGGAGGGGCAGGGTTCTCTGGTGCCGTTCCAGGCCGGGTCCTGGTAACCTGCCCAGCGAGGAGCTCAGACAGCAGACTGGCAAGGCGGGCCACGCTGTTGTGTCAGGAAGAGCTGATGAAACGATGGACAAATGCATTCCTGTCTAGGCTGGCTCAGACCAGAGAACTGCTGAGTGGCTTTTTCGCCTTTCAGACTCCCTTTGACTCAAGGTCACTGACCCCCCCCCCCCCCCCCCACCCCACCCCCACCCCCCCCGAGCAGAGACACAGCCATGCCACATTGTTGTTCACCCAGTGTAATAGTAAACGCAACAAACCACCTCAGCAAGAGGTTGGGGGGGGTCCCTGCTCTGTCATATCTAGCGATGCCACAGCTTCCGGCAGTGTCTCAGTAGCTGAGGGTGGATTCTGGGCAAGTCCACGGGGGGGGTCACCCAGCATAGTGACAGAGGGAAGCCACAGGACCGGGCTCGCTGTAGAGCATTCTTGGAACCGTGCTTGGCAATGTTGAGCCCTAGGCTTGACGTCTGCATCTCTGCTTCTGAAGATCCTGTTAGGACAGACCGCTTATGTGGGAAGCCCTGCTGGCCCAGATTATGAGCCAGTGTAATTAAACTCCTTTCAGAGAATTGCAGTCTCACAGAAAGAGCTGCATCGTGTTTCTTCAAGAGATGACTTGCACTGAAGGCCTCATATTTTAGCATAACTTCCATTCCACTGTTTGTGTTAATGGGGCTTGCTGACCACCATTGATTTATGAACAGTCTGAGAACTTGCTTGTCTGAATATTGAATGTTCCCACCACTAGATCCAAGTTCACTCCTCGCCATTGTTGAGCTGTGCTGGCTGTTTAACTGAGCTGTTCCAGGACGACCCCCCCCCCCCCCCCCCCCCCAGTGTATGTTTGTTTAACATTTTGCAAACGTGTTGTAAATATTTAGCCCAGTGTTGCTGGAGGACACTGCATGCAGTAGACAGTTGGCAGAGTAACCCTCTTTAGCTTGCGTTCTAGGACTTCTGCAAGAACTTCAGATAAACATCTTTGCTGTTGCATTGAGAGTGAAGGATGTTCAACCTGCACCTTGCAACCAGTGCCATTCCAAAGGTCTCTGCAGCACTGCCCACTGTGCTGTGAGCTTTACGAACAGAACGCCTGTTTCCTGCTTTAAAACGAACACTTATCTCAATGCACACACGTTACAGAAGTTTATTATGTTCTCTCTGTGGGAGGTCGAACTGTTTGCAGCGGCAGTTTTGTCTGTTTGAGTAGATTAGATATGGTGGGAGAACAGCAGCTGCATCTGCAGCACCTGAAAATATCTCAAGGCTATTTGTGCTGGCTCAATAAGCAGCCAAAATCATTAAAACCTGGGGGCTATTTTCAGCGCGACGTTTTCAATTCCCACCTGAAAATCAATAATAACTGCATGGAAAACGCAGGTTGTCTGAGGTGTTCAGAGAGGTGTTCGATACTTAGCAAGGAGGGATATTTCACTTTCATTGCAGTAGCCAGCTGAGGGATGAAAAGTCCAGTTGACACATTAATGATGACGTAGTTGTGCGCCGGTTTACACTGACGTTACGGTGTGTTAATGTAATTGCAGGTGTGACAATGTTGACAGTGGAGACGCCATTGAGGATTTATGTTTAACTGTTTAGTGTTGATGTACTTGCACTTCCTTCGGGGGCTGTGTCCCCCTCAGTCTGACAAACGCAGGCACGTGCATCTCTCACTGCCGTCTGGGTGTTCCCAAAGCTGCGAGCCCATGAAACGCCAACCCGGGGCGCGAGAGATCCCCTCAACACACCCAGTTGGATGCATGACCCCTGCAGTACACTCAGTCCACCTCTATGCAGTAACGCAGGCTCATTCACGTTAGGTTTTTTCCTTTCTGTTCACCACCTCACTCAGCGAGCGAGTTCCGCCATACTCGCCGCTGCTGCGTCCTCCTTCCGGCTTGAAGGATTCATCAGTGCTATCCTGTTTGGTCTGCCATTTTTTCAGTTACAAGGATTTAATCAAAATGTAAGCGGGGCTGCGTTGTGGGGAGGGCTGTCAGTGCCAGGAGGAGTGGGAACACAAAGTGAGTCATCAGACACAACTGCTTAGTCTCCGCTAATAGAACCATTTTTGTTCACGTTCACCACTTGACTGTATGTACAAGGTGCATCTGCATGATCACTGATATCAAAGTGCTTATGTGATTATGGCCAGACCACTGTTTCTTGATTGGGAGTTAAAGCGCATTCAGTCACTTTTTTTTTTTTTTTTGGGAGTTATGTGGTGAAACACATTTAGCCAGCAGCCAGAATGCAGTGTAAAATATGACAGTTTAAATGACAGTTGCAATAAGTTGAAGTCTAGAAGATTAAGTTAAGAAGACTGCCCCACACAGGGCCGCAGGGAATCCAAATTACATCCCTGAAGAATCGTTACTTTCATGGGTAGATTGGTTGCTTTCATCAGCTTGTCATTGCGGGGACGGAATTAAAAGGCGAGAACAGGATGCTTCAAACGAAAGTGCAGCGATGGAATGTGGGGACGATGTGGTGATGCTGTGTAATGCCCTAGTTTGGCCACCTCTACAGCACCAAAATTCTGGGCTTGGTTTCATCAGTCAGCCTCAGTAATTACGTTGTTTTTTGTTTTTTTTTTTTTTTGGAAGACTGACTAGACTTTTCCTTAGCTGGCATGGAATCATTTGAGAGGAACATGTAAAGATCTTGCCTAAATTGTCCGACTCATTGTAGATGTTAGTGGAGCTACACCAGTGCCTTTAAAACATTGCAAGAAACATGATACCCAGTGCACTTTGTGTGGCACCGTTTTGTGGCGGTTAGGAAACAGACTGGTAATCAGAAGATTACTTTTAAATCCAAGGTGCAGCACAAGGTATTGCTTCAGGGCAGTGTGAACGGATAATATGTAGATCATGAGTTGTGTACTTTGCCCTAGATACAGATGTCTGATAAACAAATACCTTAGCTAAATAATGTAGTAACAATACTGTGTGTTCAGATGGGAAGAAGTAGGGCACAAGTATGGTTTGAAAGGTGCTGAAATGTATGGTAAATGATTGTGATCATGACTGAGATCATTTCTGATTCTAAAAGACCATAGGAGTCCTCATGAGAACCACAGTCCAGAACTAAGTCTTCTCCTCCCCCTCCTTTTGATAACCCGTCTGCCGTATCTCTGGCTCAGAAGTAAAGCAAAGGTAAAACATTTACGTGTCATGCACCAACTGTTTCTCTCTCCCTCAAAACAAAATTGTTTCCTTTCGAAGATGGCTGAGACATACGATGAACAATAAGCGATAGGAATGAGGCTGGAGCAGGGGAGAAATTCACAGTGGTTACGATGCGTTTGAACCAGGCTTTCGAGTCGTGTTTTTGAACCCAGCGCACCTGAGTCCGTCAGGAATGTGTTAGCTGTAATGAGCTGCGCAGTAGATGAGAATTAAGTTGCTAAAACGCCTTCATGGACGTCCCTCTAATTTCCTCGTTGCGCGTGTTGCCCAGTCTCATAAGAAGTCAAACGGAGCTAATGTCTTGTCTTTATTAGGTGCTTATTGTTTCTGGAGAAGTTTTCCCTGGCAGGTCTCGTCCAGCTCGGCGCTGAGTTCGTACTGGTTACTAAACGACCGCAGATGTTGGGGAGAGAGCGGGTTGTTTAAGCCGGAGCCTTGCCAGGTTCTGCTGTGACTCATTCTTCCCCCATCTGCCCATCCAGGTCTGGTATAACCCCCTCATGTGTACAGCAGCACCCTCAGAGCAGGGGTCAGGATAGGGAGGGTGAAGACTCTCTTTCCTCCCCTTCTTCCATCTTTCCCTCTCTCCCTCCCTCCCTTCCTTGCTCTTTCCTTCCCTCTCTTCCTCTCTCCCTTCCTCCAGACGAGGACTGTCTGACCGGGGCGTGACGTCGTGCCTGAGAGGCCGTCGTTTACAGCATCCCAGCATTCCCACACATTCAAGGAATGTCTGCTGACATGTTTTTGCTGATATGTTTTTTCTGGAGAAAAGGGTACTGTTCAGTGCAACGTCTGCACTGCAGACTCCGAATCTTGTCATCAGGAAAGGTTTTGTAAAATCCACATGTCCAACAGGTTATGCTTTTCTTTTCTTTTTGTTCTGGTTTGGTCATGTGACCTTGAGCCAAAAGGCAAACTGCATCCAATTTTAATCAAAAGTCAAAGGTTTATTGATGAAAGCTGAAAGTTTCCTTGGATGTGAAATTACCTTTTTGGTTCAATCACTGTGCTGGTTTGAAAATTGCAGATGCTCAATTATATCAGCATAAACACAACATTTTGAGAGATAAGATCAAACAAAACATTTTTCTCAGCTCTGCAGGCATGAAAGATTGTTACAGCTTTTTGGCTAGCATTTGGTGCTGTAGTGTTTCATGTTTGATAAAGGCTTACTTCTTGACATCCCCTGGATGTTGCCATTTGAAAAACAAAAGTAAACGCTAAGCTTTACTTTCCCAGAGATGCAGACATTTTGGAGTGTATTCAGAATTTAACATAACATAATTATTATGCATATTTAATTTGCTCGGACCAAATCTTTGTTTGTTTAAATGTGCCAGGTGTTTTCACCAAATCAAGATGATGCTGTGTTTTTAACCCTTAACACCTTCCAGCTCTCGTGTGATGCTTCTCCCATGCCTGTCGATTACTGGAGGTTCCACAGTACGCCTGCATTTCTTTTTATAAATGTCAGCAACAGCGTTTGAAAACGCCATTTGATCTGAATGAGGATACTTAGCAAACATTTTCTCTGGGTGTGCCTTGACAGAATTTGACAGGAAATGCACACCACTCATCTGCGAGGGCCCGGCCCTGAATGTCGACGCCGAATTGAAGGCCCGTTGAACTTCAAAATATAGCTCCTCAAAAACCCAAACTGTGGAAAACGCATGTTAAAAGACTTGACTTAGCAGCCTAGTCATTTCAGTTGCACCCACTGTGACACACCGCTGCCATTAAACGGGTTTGACTACGCCAAACCTTTGCTAGCAAGCCATTCTTTACTGTCGCAATGTCGTCTCGCTTTCTGTGACCAGCCGCATTTCAAAGAAGGCATCTGTGTGAAGGCAGTCAGGGGTAGGGAAGCATTCAGAGTAGATTTAAACAATGTGCCGTTTACCCTCTTGCAGGTGAAGTGGTCCGACTCCTCATCAAGCCACGTGACGAAGACTCACCACGAACTGGAGAACTTTTTGCTGAAGGTAGGGATTCAAGGCCAACAAAGCGTGCGTGTGACACAATCAGATATGTTTGTCGATGTGCAGATAGCCCTGTATTTTTGCTATCTCGAAAGCCTGAGTGCAGTCCTTCCACAGACCGGACATTAAAAAGATAAGCTTATCTCAGGGGGATTTGGGAGTACTGTGAAACAAAAGCTTTGTTTGGGGATTTTTTTTGCATGCTTGAAGAGCTCCTTTGGTGTAATAAAGAATGAGCACACTGTCATCTCCCCAGCTATTAATACAAATACCTGCATGAATGATGGCACATTTAACCTGAACTCCTCTGTCCTCTCCCGAAATGCAGCTTCCAAAGGAGTTGTCTACGGAGTCCTTTGAGAAGGGCATTCTAAGGTTACTCAGCCAGGGAGACAAGTACGAGAACAGGGAACTGGAGCGGACGTTAAAGTGAGTTTCGCCGTGGTCACTTTGCCTCAACCCCACCAAAATATAAAATAAAAAATAAGGAAGGACCTTTCCTAGAAACCTAACATGTCTTGCAGCTCACTTAGTTGTGTTCCTCTTATAATTAAGTTGCTTCTTTTTGTTTGGGTAAAACCCCACTTGCATTATTCAGCAGTCCGAAACAGTGCTGAAACAATGTTCTGATGGGGATTGTTGGCTAATTAACCTTGTCTTTCCTCTCAGTATCAGCTACAGTTTGCAGTTATGAAGCAGCTACTTTTGTTTTGTTTTGTTTCATTTTTGTTTTTGTTTTTTTGTCAGTCCTATTGGCTGAAATGCAGCGTCCTCCTCATGCTGTTGATTGGTGTGACGCGTGTTATGAAACGCTCGTAATTGTCGTACGCAGCGTTTTACACGCGTGCATCCAGGCTCCCGGTTTGTCTGCTCACGCTGTCAGTCGGAGCAGTTGTGAGGGGGTCGCCTTTTTCTGAATGCAACAATGCCCCCTCCTGGAAACCTAGACTGATAGCCAAGTTGCACTCCACCTCTGAGAGTTTCGTTTTCTGCAAAGCGAAAGCATGGCTGTCGGTGGTGACTCATGACTGCTCTCGCAAGGGTGCAGCGGGCTGAGCGCTCAGACCTAGCGGGAGTGTCCCTGACTGATGACAGCCGTTCTGTATGGGCAGAAACTATGTGCATAGAGACTCTGCCTTTCAGTTCTCAACCACCAAAACCCACACTGTTATGATATGGATAGAAATCCACATGACCCTTGCCCATTCCTTCATGTATGAATACTTTATACGCTGTACAACCTGTCATTTGTTAATATTATTAAGGAGCACACACGTTACTAACCAGGCTGAAAATGGACTAGACGTCAGGTCATCTTTATTTTAAAGGAAAGTATACTGTCTGCTGGTGGGGCTCTCTTTTTTGCTGTTGCATGTATCTCACAGTATTCCGGCTTCAGCATGCTGATCCCGCTCAGTGTTGTTAATGGGAGATGGATGCCACAGTTGCTTTTACGCTGTGATTGCCACAGCATGCTTAGAGCCTGCACTGCTACAAGCTATAAATTCCCCACTAATGGTGAGGAATTGTGCTTTTAAGAAATGTGGCTTTTTAAAAACTGATTTTTAAAATTTTCTTTCAAAGCCCAACTCCAGGCTTCAATATTTAGGTCAGCACTGTTGATGTCATTACCTGAGGGAATTTGTCTTCCTGTGCTGTTTTTTAAATGGAACCACTCTGTATTTTGGCCTTTTTTTCCTCCCTTGAAAAAGAAACTGAGACACATGTACTGCCAGTCAGGTGAAGAACTGAAAGCTTCCATGTTATTGTCTGTCAATAAAAGCTTCCTAAATGCTCCCCCTCCCTTTCCATGTGCTTGACAGGGAGAGGTTCCTGTCTGCGCCGCAGTCTTTCCGACAGACAGGGAAGGTCTGTGGATTCTTCCTCTCTGACTCTTCCGGCCCCGGCTACAGTCGCTGTAAGTCACGAACGGCACGTCTCTGTCCCTGTGTCTGTGTCCCAGCCCTGGGGAGACCGGTGCCCTCTGTTTTGCTCTCTCTTCGCCTTCTCTCCCTCCCTCCCTGTTTCAATAGTTCTCGTTCCCTCTCTCTCTAGCTCGCTCTCTCTCTCTCTCTCTCTCTGTCCCTCTCTCTCTCTCCCTCTCTCTCTTTCTCTCCCTCTCTCTCCCCCTCTCTCTCTCTCCCCCCCCTCTCTCTCCCCCTCTCTCTCTCTCCCTCTCTCTCTTTCTCTCCCTCTCTCTCCCCCTCTCTCTCTCTCCCCCCCCTCTCTCTCCCCCTCTCTCTCTCCCCCTCTCTCTCTCTCTCCCTCTCTCTCTCTGTGTCCCTCTCTCTCTCTCCCTCTCTCTCTCTCTCTCTCTCTCTCTCTCTCTCTCATGCAGGCCGGCTGGAGGGATGTGGTTTTCAGGAATGAGAGCCACACTGATGATAGAGATGTGTATCTGATGTCCTCTCTTTCTTGTAGCGCTATGTTTGAGGTTTACTGTGTCGTGACAGAGGAGAAGGAAGGATTTTTAACAATCCTAAGATGAAACTAAAAATAAATTGATATTAAAGGAAGGTGATTTTGCTACTAGTAGTAAGTTTAGTCATGAAGACTACCCATCTGCTATAACAAGAAGCAACTTCCCAGCTCCCCTTTAATAATCTGACTTTATTTCTGTTGAAGGGTGTACTGTAGAGAATATTCTTCTGGTAGCTGTGAATTTGAGAACACTTATTAAAAGAAAAGTCTGTCAGTTTAAGATGAGTGTATCTGACCTGAATGCCTCTTGACTTCTGAGTAGCTCTCTACTCATGTCCATAAGGTATCCCAGCGCTCTCCCTTCATGCTAAGCTTATAAAATGGATCAGGTCACATCAGCATGCATAGAATGGTCCCATGAGAAGCGTTCCCATAAGAAGCTGAGCACACATTGCTCCTCTAGGCCTGACTGTTGCAGAGCTCATTTTAACTCATTCGTCTCCTGTTTAGCACATTCAAAGGCCGTGTTCATGTTAGTCAAATTGATGCACAGCCCCCCAAACTCATGCTTTGGGAGCTGGGTTCCCCGAGGCCCTGTAAATCCCCCTAAAACAACATGCAAGTTCCTGGTGCAGGCTGCCTGGAGGCTAGCTGGGGGGGGAATGGACCCCGCCTCTCTGCGCGCCCACAGACATGGGGGCAGTGTGCCCGAGTGCATTTAGTGGGAGATCTGACCCGTGTCTGACCGCCAGGGAGGGCCTCTGGCTCTAGGCCGCCGCAGGGCCGGACTTTGGGTGGCTGCAGCACACAGTCTCAGAGCACGTCCGCTTTGACACGCAGGTGAGCACGGCTCTCCGGCAGGCCCAACAACGGGCCGCTGTTCAAAAGTGGGGCAGGGGGTGGGGCCAAGCCAGCACAATTCAGCGCGGGGCTTTCAGTACAGTGGAAATGCCCCCGCCACCTCCACACTCGCAACCGCTCGTGGACTAGGAAAAAATCCAAAGCTCCACTGCTGAACTCGATAAAAGGGCATCTGCAAAACTGATCAGTAGGTTTGCTTTTGGTGTGTACATCAGATTAAAACCTGAAATATTTTTTTTTTCTGGAAGAGGTGAAGTATCTCAAAATGAACCTCACAGGGAGAGTGTTCAGTTGGACCAGGCGCACAGGTCAGCACCCCTATAGGTCAGACGATCATACGTTCAGCTGATCATATCTTCTTGGCATGTGAGAACAACAGCAAGCTCATCTTGGATTTTATTTTCAGATGGTCTCACCCTTTAGTGGTCATGTCTTTTGAGCCCACATTATTTGCTTGAATTAAAATGGCAGCCATGAAACGTGATGTCATACTCTAGTCTGTTGCTTGGAAAAAAAAAAAAAAATCAACTACAGCACTTGGATGATTAGAACCGAGGCAGTTTAATAAATGGGCAGATTGTCGAGACACATTTTCAAGACTACCTCAGAAATATCATGCACAGTGTAAAGGCTTTCATGTCCGTTCAAATGTGTCCTCATCTGGATCTAAACATGCATGCAATTTTTTAGTCAGCCGGAGAGCAGTCAAGAGCACGTCACGTCAAGCACATAGTCATTCCACCTGTATGACTTGAACTGAAAAACAGCTTGTGTTTGTGTGCAAAAGAATGACTGGCAGACAGTTATGGGGTGTTATAGGCTGGCTTCCACTGTGACGACACTACAGGAGAAGGTAGCCTCTCTTTTTGCCATGGCAGAGCTGTCTGGTGCCTTGGAGTTGTCAGCATGGGCTCTGTCATAGCATTTCAGTCCTTCACATGGGGCTGTCTGCTTTGGGTCAGTGTGTACGTTAACTCGATACAGCAGGGAAAATGTCAGTGAGTAAATGGAGGAAATATTACTGCTTGATTTTTTTTTTTCCATGTAAGTGTCAGTTATTTTATATGGAGTGTGATTTGCTGGAATGTGGGTTTGCCTTCCCTTTTTTCCTCTGCGTTTCCTTCTCAAATAAATGGTGTAAAGTTTTAGACCAGTCTTAAGACTGCAGATTTTTTTGTAGAGTTAAAAAAAGATATTAGATTAGAGGCAAATGTTCCAAGACCAAAACGAAATTCAAAAGGGATTTCCTTCTCCTGAGACTCAGGGGAGGGAGGAGGGAGGGAAAATCAAATGGGATGTGAAGGAAGCGTGTCCGCGGACTCTGCTTTTGAAGATTGTATCGGAAGGGGTCGCTCCGCTCCCAGGCGACGCGGTATGTGAGGACCGCGGTCCCACGTGACGTCACCTGCCTGACTGCAGTCCGGTGGTGGAGGTGGGGGGGTGAGGGTAGGTCTCTTGAGCTTGAAAGGGCAGCCATCACTCAGACTGGTAGATGGGAGGAGTTGTATTAACGCACGTCCCTCAACCCCAGTGGACCAGACTGGAGAGGTACAAAACCACTCCCTCTCTGCTTTCTGACAGGCTTGATCACATGGAGTGCTTAAAAATTGTGTCTTAAGCATTAAACATTTCAAGAATTAAGCATTGCTCTCACTGGGATACTGAAATGCATCTCCTTTTAATGTGTTTTTAGAGAATAAGCTGTGGAAGATGCTCAGGGGGCTGCTAGGCTGTTAGAGTTGCACCTTGAAGGGATGGAAATAAGGTTTAAGCTGCGTGTTTGGCTATCGTTGATTTGAAAGTCATTTAGAATACTTCTTCATGTTTTATCTGTCACATTGGGGTGGGGCAAGACCTGGGAGCGGGTGCAGAGGCTAGACCACCACAGGCAAATCTTGCCGTTTGGCCACCTGCGTGAAATGTGACAGGTGGCTATGCAGTGGGGATGATATTTCAGCAGCTGTCCGCCCCCCCCCCCCCCCCCCCATGGGACAGCGGGCGTTGCTGTTGATCATGTGTCGGTGTAATCACTGTCTGTTGTCACAGTTAAGGGGAGCGATGAACAGCACCGGCCAGATGGTGATCAGGGAGAACCTTATCCCCCGCGGACAAGGATAGATTGTCTGCGGCGACTGAAATTGCAGAACAGAGCCAACAGAGGTGGCCGCTTATGGAAAGCCAGTAGTGTAGCTGGGTGGGTTAGCTCGTCCTTGACATTTCTGCGTTGTAACCCAGCAAGGGACCGCACATGAAATTTTGCTGTACAGTGTGTCAGATGTGCTCTCGCTGATGGTACTAATGGTTCCATGTGTCTGACAAACAGACATTAGAAATAGGGGCAAGCCTCTTATATGTGTCATTCTTCGGTATGCTCTTACACCATCCATTGAAGTACTGCTCCAGTGTCCTCGTCACCATCAAGTTTATAGCTTAGTTTTCCGAAGTGCATTTTTTAAGGATGTCCTCAGCTTGATTGCACACAACTGAGCGAAATTAACAACCTCAGCAAATCCGGCCTTCCTCACAGCTGTCTTCGGCGGGAACTGGGGCACTTCTCGCTGTCCCAAATTACACCACAGGCGGTAACGCTGTTCTGTTTCACTTGTCCGGTCCTAAATCCACAGGGCAGCCATTGTTAGCCACAGGGGTTGTAATTTGCCGTTGTCTGGTCGGTCCAAGATTTCGTCCCTAACTAAGACTGCATGTTCAGTAAGCCCAGCACTGCAGTGCTTTGCTATGGCTCTCTCAAAATGTTATAACCCAGATTTATCACGGGATAGAAATTTGAAACCAGAACAGTTTTCAGTGTGTCGATACGGTGCATTTAGCTGTCTGGGCTCTGAGCAGCAGTGGTACTGCTAGCTGTCTCTGTAACTGAAGACCTTGGAGAGGCATTAAGTACTGAAAGCAAGGGCCTGAGCTGTAGTCCTGACACACTACAGCCGTAGAAAGAGGCAGCAGTGCATTATGGGTGGGCAGCAGGAGACCAGTTGTGAGGTGAGTACTAGGCCACCCAGTCACAGAAGAGCGAGTCAGACGCAGTCCCGTCGCCTCCAGCACCGGGGGGGGGAAACGCGTCGAAATCGAAATCCGAAGAGAGCGGCTGCTGGCACCCTGTGCGCCAGCGCGGAGCCTGCAGTGGGACTCCCATCAGAGGGGCGGCGGAGAGGAACAGCTGTTATCCGGTGGAACCTGGCTGGTTATGACATGGTTCCCCGGAACAGTAGCAGCTCTCCCTCCCCCGGCGTCCGTAGGACCAGCTGCGTCTCAGAGGAGCCCACACATTCACCCCACGGCACTCGCCGCGTCCGACCGAAGCCAAAGCACACACAGCCGGCAGCGACTGAACCTGGTTCAAATTTCCACTTGTTTCTCCCTGAATACATAAAGAGGCTCGGTTAACAGAGCAAGAGTAAAGCGTGGGTTTATTTACCAAAGGCAATCTCCTAGACAGTGGAGGTTATTGCCCAGCTGAGCTCAGGAATTCCCAGAAGCGTACACTGTCATGCTGAAAGCTCAGGTTGATTTGCCTGTGGGCCTCTGCTCGTGTCCACTGGTAAGAGTGCTGATATATTTGGAAGCGTAATGCAGTGACAGTGACATAAATTTCGTCGGCACGATAAATTCAAGGATGTTAAACGTCACCTGGGGAGTTCTGTGGGAAGATGAAACCCACGGAAAGTGTTGGGCTGGAAGCACAGGGTGTTTATAAATCAGGCTTATATGGACCATTGACTTGGGATGTGCTTGGTACAACTAAACACTCTCCCTCGGACTCAGCTCAAATTCCATAGTTGTTGGCCATTTCCAGAAAAAAAGATTAAGTCATCAAACCCCTTAAAGATACACACATTGAATGATAATTGTGAAGCGAATTACTGACTATTTCTTCATATACCAATAAGGTGCCCTTTAAAGGTTAAAGTACAATTAAACATAAACCGTATAAAAAATAACAGCAGTTAGAAGCACTCATATTAACTGAGTAACTCGGAGTTCAGGGCTGCATTGTTGCCGGCTTTATACAACCTCATAAATAAATAAGCCTGTGTAATTAGCCCTAATTGTACGGTCACATGTTTGAAAAATGTTTTTGTTTTTTTTCCTGTTTCCAATCTCCAGGTAGTTAGCCAATCGTCCTCATTAAAATAAATAAGCGTAGCAAAAGATTTATAACTAAGTCTTTGCTAAACATGATTAGAGGAGTATATTAGAAACCGAATCTGCCGGTCAGGGACGTGGTCCAAAGTTGGCATATCAACACCGAGTCTTGGTTTTGGTGCAGTTTAACCTCAGCCGAGCTAGGTTTTGCCATCACAGAAGGCCTGTACGTTTGTGTTTCTGCTGCTGGCCGGCTCTGATGTGGGTACCGCCCTGTCTGTCTCCCCGCACAGGTAACCCTGTGCCCATGGGCAAGCCATTTAAAGAGGACTGTTCAGAGGCATCCAGCCAAGAGGAAGGTGTGTGTGAGTACTGCCCCGCTCACCCGAACCTGCACACAGCGAAGTCCCCACCCATCCGTTTCACCACCCACTGCTCTGCTTCGACTGGTACCCGTCTTTCCTGTTTGCTACCCACCAGGCCATACAGGGCGGCAAAGCATGACTAGATTTGCATGGGGCTAGATTTAATGATGTCACCAGTGCGCCTTTACCTTGGCAACCTCCCACATATTTGAAAACATTTTACCCATGCAGGCATTCTCGAAGGAGTGGCAGTTTTGATACGTTTCTCATCACTTGACTGTCCAGCTATGCCTCACCCACATGTTGTGGTTATCAGTGTTCACAGGCTGCGTATTTTAGGTTGCAAGGTAACGTTCGGTCACACCAGTTCACGTTGATAAACACATCAACCAGTACAACTGCTAAAAATAGCGAAGGGATTGATCTGAAAGGTACTGCGCTCTACTTGAAGAAAACTTAGGCTCTCTAGTGGCTCAATCAGCCCAGGGTCTTTTTCTGAACCCTGGTATGTCTTCAGCCAACATTGACCAGCAGCCCACTGCAGTGGAGCAAATTAGCTTCTGCCCGGGTAGGACGGGGTTTGTCAACAGGGTTTCTGAATCTCACTGCTCACCGGCAGCCTGCAAGTCTTCAGGCACCTACAGGCTTATCAGATGACATCGATGGAGATGTGTCTATCCACCCATTTGCCGTGTGATACACTGTGGTGCTCTTTGAATCATAAAGCGTGGAAAAATAGTCGCTGCAGGCATACTGGTTCATCAGTGCAGCCTATGCATTGCCTTTGCTACCCTGAGCGCTACTGTGTGAATGCGTCCAGTTATTGGTTATTCCAAATAATGGTGGTGTGAAAAGAGATTAAGGAAAAAAAATCTCACAGGAATTTTCATTACATTTAACAAGTGGGGTTTTCCAGGTAAACAGTTTGAAAACAAATGTTACACAGCAACACAAACTTCACCAGGTAAACTTAACAAAAAACCCCAGGGGGTTGCCTTAAATGTGCTGTGGAGAAGATAAAAAAAAAACGTAAAATGGCCAGACAAATATTCTGGGATAACGACAGGAAACTTTCTCATCTGGCAAGTTCACATGGAAGCTACTCTTTATCAAGGCGAGAAGAAAGTCAATGAATGCCTTGGGGACATGAGAAGAACTAGTCCTGTGTGAACAGGGCTTTAAGAGCCTGGGGCCAAACAACAAAGGGTATAGAATGGGGGGAAAAAAATGGAGGATATTATAAGATTTTCAAAGTCGCATTGCCTAATCCTCACGCTCTCGCTTATTTTGAGAGGTTGCTTGGAAAGCCTTCACTCTCTCTCTTCCCACCCTTAAATTTAGCTAGCTAAATCCGTCCTGCGTGCGTTCTACACTGTCGCTAATGATAGGCCCCGCCATGTTAATGCTAGTCCTGTTTGTGCTGTGGTTTTGTCCGAGACAATAGCCTTGGCTCCGACACCATTAATCGCCGTAGAAAGGTGCCGTTCTCTCTCTCTCTGTCTCTCTCTCTCTCTCTCTCTCTCTCTCTCTCTCTCCCCCCTTCCCTCGTCAGATATATTTTACCAAATCAGTCCGGCACGGCTGACAGCCCCGCTCGGCTCTCGTCAGCCCACGTCTGCATCACGCAACCTTGAGAAAGCCTATCGCGTTGGAGCGCAGCTTTTATTGAAACGTGATTTGTGAAAATAACAGAAAATCGGTTTTGTCCAAGTCATCCTTTCATTCAAGATTACACTGGATCTGAATGATTTTGACAGATTCTGATTAGTGCACTAATCATACTGTTACACCAAACGCACCCCTCCCTGTCAGTGGCAGTGCATTCTCTGCAGCCCAAAGAGTGCTGAAGCTGTCATTTAAGGCTGTAATTATAGCCGGTAGGAGAATACCAGCGAGTAAGTATGCTTTACTGCGAGGTAGAAGCTAACAGCACGTCAAGTTTTCTTTTCACTTTTAACAAGGCTCACGCAAGCCCTTGCTGTTGGAAGTGAAGGAAAGTGGTGTGTGAGGGGGTGGTTGAAATGGAGATTCTACTCATCCTACCTCACCAGTGCCAGTTTTGGGCTTTGACTGCCCCCCTGTCCCCCACAGATCTGGAACCATATCCTCAGGGGCATAGGAAGAAACCCTGCAGCAAGAGCCCCAGCCTTAGGTAAGCGTGCCCCACCCACACACGTACCAGTCTTCCAGAACCTTACTTCCTATTGTGTACGGGTGGCTTGGGGAATGGACGACTGAATTGCCTTAACTGCTTCCTCCCCTGTCTCCTTTGTCCAAAGCATTCAGAGTGCCAAGAGCTCTCAGGCAGAAAGCAGGAGGACCCCTCACTCTGAGCACAACGGCGTGCCCGACTGGAGGAGGAAGAGCTGCTCTCTAAAGCCCGCCCACGAGCCCTGCGGCCCAGGCCCAGAGCAGGTGAGGCAGCCTCCTCCGCCAGTCATCTCCCAGACGTCTGCCACGATTAAATGCCGAAAGGTCCATGTCAAAAAGCCAAGGACGCAATCCCACCAGCACAAACGGGGACGGCCATTTTAGCGTTGCGCCGCAGTTACAGTGCATCATGTCATTTACTTCCAGCGTGAGAAAATGGCGGCAACAAAATCTCTGGCGTCCAGCTGCTCTTATTTCTGCATTGCTCTGTAACAGAACTATAGGAATGTACCAGTTTATCACTTCATTCAACACTATTAAATTTCAAAACGACACTTCACTCCCAAGTTCATATCCTAAGCTGCAAAGAAAAGTTGACAAAGGAGAGTCGACACATCACCCCACGCAGTGCAATATTCTGCTACATTCAAATTTGTATTAAGATATCACATCCATCTAGCACATTTACATTTCAAAAGGGAGCTTTACTCTCAAATTAACATTTTAAGCCTCAAAGGAATGTTCACGGCTTGTCACCTCGTTTGGTGCAATATCCTGTTATTATGGTATTGCACCAAGAGTGTTTTGTTTCTTGCGTTTGTGATTGTTTATGTCAAGAAAAGAAAAATGAAAATTTGCTCCTCAAAGTTAACAAGATAGCCTCTCGCAGTCCAATTGTAATGTCACACAGCATGGAGGCAGGACCATGTTAAACGAATAAGAGAAATTACATAACACTAGCAAAGACTTTTGACCACCGTATCTAAACAAATTACAAGCTTTACATTAACGTAATTCTACAGTTATATCATCACCAACAAGAGAGCTAGCTATGTGTCAAAAATGTGTGATTTAGCAATTCTACAAAACAATAAGGCCTTCAGGTGACATGACACTTCAGTGATATGTGCATAGTTGCATGTGCACTAAATGTAGGCCCGCAACAGTTAACCTAAATAAAATATTGAAAGTTAGAAATCTGACCACAGACTTAATTTCCTCTCTGAAGGCATCTGACTGTATTGGAGAATTTTCTGTTTGTTTGATGCTGTCTCTATGTCGTATTGTATAGGCTGGATTATTGATAGATAAAATTGTTCATTAAGTCAGAGGAATAAAAAAAAAACAGTATTATATGTAATAAATTTCATTCCCTCTGAATGAGAGGGGTTTGGATCCGCTTTCATGCCATTGACATTCATAGGTATATATGGGTGATAGAATAATATAGAGATATTTGATTGACAGGAAGACTTAAACAGGCTGGCAATAACAGCATAATAGTTACAGAGCAGTGGATTCACTATACATTTTAAGTGTTTGAGAATTAAAAAAACGTTAATATTTGGCTATATGCACTTTGATGTGATGCAGTCAGAGAGAGTTATGATGTAACACACAGTATGGGAGACCGGAGGGGTATGACTCCAGACGTGGCCCCCTGCCGCCTTTGGGCTGACGTTGTGTCTCGCTGGCCCTTCTCTAGCGACCTGTAGATGGATTAGTGTTAAAATGTTGAGCGTTTTAGGCACCGCCAGTTACTGAGGCATAAAAATGGAGCCACGTCAGCTGACAGAAGCGGAGTCAACACTCACCTGGTTACTCGTTTTTTCTGTCAGAGTAATGGAACTCCGTAGAGAATCATTGCAGTTGTTTCATCTGTGTAGGTGATTCCCTCAAGCCTGTGCCAGTTTGACACTGGGCTGTGCACTGTGTTTTAGCTGATGGGGGATTTCTAATTCAAAGCACGCAGGTTGTCGTGACCCAGATGTATACTTTTTGTATGTGGAGATGAGATGGTGATGTAGCTAGCACTGCATTATGCCCCAGTAGTGTGTAGTGTGGTGTTGTGTCAAAGCTCACACCGCGTGGGTGTGTGTAGACTGCAGTTAAAGATTTGCAGCTCCCTAGCTCAGCAGTAGCGCCAAGGAACAAGAAGCCCTCAGCACTTACGTCACAGTTTGCCCCCTTTGGCTTTGTTCACAGAAGGGTCAAAGTCCAGCGTGCTCCGTTCAGGTGGCCTTGGCTACCAGAGCGATTACACCCACAATTTTTCCGATCGCCCTGGTTACACAACACACTAACCCACGCTGTCCTTACCCCGGCAGGACTGAAACGCCGCAAGAACGATCCGGTCGCAGCTACAGGCGCGGTGCCTTGCGCTCCTCATCGAGTATGCAAAATCTCTGACCTCGGATTGGTCGTCTCCCTAGGGGCTCATCTAAAAAGTCTGTTTCCTCTATTCACAGCACCGAGGGGAGGAGAAGTGGAGCTCCCTTCCCGGAAACAAGAGCAAAGCGAGAGCACCAGCACCTGACAGGTGAGATCAGGAGGGGGAGGGGCCTTCTGATGGGTGGGGTTTCCGCCCAGGTGAAAGGACAAGCTTGCCGTGTTTCTTAGCAGAACAGTTAACACTAAATGAGCAGCATGTGTTAATTACACTGTAATCTGTCGGAAGCAGCACCACAGATCCACTCTCAGACGATTTTCCCATTTTGTTTGTAACAGCAGCCTTTCTTAATGCATCACCTGTTTTAAATCTTAAGAACCTTTGAAATCAATCGTTGTTGCATGGACCTACTCGGAAACCATTAAAGCTCTTCTAAAGAGCTTTTGGACAGCTGTCTCTCAGCCAATCTGTTGTAGAGACTTTTGGCCAGCGTTCAGCCTCTGGATTCACACGGTAAAGTCAGCTGTATTGGGAGCACGATGAGACCGTAGTCTGTTTTGCCTAGCACTCAGCCGCTCTCACCTAATTCAGAATGATCTTAGGAGGTGACTTTGCCCTCAAGCGAATTTATTCAGCCGAATTGATAATAAGGTTTCAGTGGCCACCCTTGGCCGGGAGCAGCAGGTGAAGGGTTGCAGTATCTTCCAGAGGGGGGTTATTGCCGGCTCCAGCTTCGCTCTGACGGCTCCAGGCGAGATGGCGGTGACACGAATGATCGCAGAACATAAATTCAGCGTGATTGCGCAGAAGCGGCAGAGGGAGAGTGTCATTGCGCCGGACACGTTATGGACCGGGCTGAACTCTCCACTAACCCCCTCCCCGCCTTTTCTCTTTCTGAAACCAGGGAGAAAGGGAAGAAGGTTGAGGGCAGGGTGGCCTACATCTCCAACGGGATCGTGAGACCCGCTCCGGCTCAGCCGCTGCAACAGCCCGGCAGGAAAGGTAGGAGTCTGCGCGGGACGGGGGACCGGCCACATTAGATGGGCTTATGTTTTGCTGAAGCTTTGACAGCAGCCCCTCCCTCCCTGTGGTGTAATGTGATGACGCAGACCCTCAACGCGATGCTCTGCATTGACATCAGCCCTCCCATGTGATGTAATGAGATGTGTCAGAGAGGCAGATTTCCTGCAGTTGCTGCTACTGAACAGCAGAGGGTGACATAAAACTAGAAGTCCATAGTCCTCTCTGTGAGCTATGGGGTGGGCAGTACAGAATTTACCTTCCATCTGAACAGTTACAGAGGATGGGTTGGCAGAAAGGGTTTTGTAGAGTTGCGCTGCGTTGTTTTTAGTATGTTGTTCAGTTAAATGATTGGGTTCTAGTGCCCCTTGTGGACAGAAGGAATGTTAGAAATGCATGCTCAAGAAAATGCTGTGGTGCTGTAGTGCCCAGAATTCAAATGAAGCCTCCGTGCCGCGCGTCCCCACAGACTCCCGTCTGGACATGGGCTCCGGCCAGGACACGTACGGCGAGACGTCCTCGGAGAGCTACAGCTCGCCCTCCAGCCCTCAGCACGACGGGAGGGAGAGCCTGGAGAGCGAGGACGAGAAAGACAAGGGTGAGACTCGGGCCCTGTGCTCCCCCCCCCCCCGCTCACACGCCACATTGCTACACACACCCACTGGGATCTGATAAACTCTTCCACATGTTGATCAGTTTAATAGCTTTGTTTATTAAAAATAATGCTTGCCACATGTTCTCGGATATTGCTCCTTTTGCGGCCCTAGTGTAGTTTTTTAACGTTTGCAGTCTGTCACAGATGTAATGTTTCTTGGACACATTTGCCGCCCCCATAAACACCGTGTACACGCAGAAAAACTATCCTGTTGTGCATTTCAGTGTTATCATGTGCGCATTTCAGAGATTTTATTGCGACGCAGCGGTGTTGTGCATCTGTTGGTGGGCCCGTGTCTGCGCGCGGGTGTGAGGTGACAGTGACACTGCGTCCCTTCTCTCTCCGCACAGACACGGACAGTCATTCCGACGACTCCAGCAAAGGGAAGGCGGAGAGCTTCCTCCCCTGCAAAGACGTGGGCGGGGCCGCCGTCGCCACGGTGCACCCGCTGGTCCCCGTGCAGCTGAAGGAGGAGCCGCCCAGGCTGGAGAGCCCCCTGAGTGCCTCTAAGTTCCCCCAGCTGCCCTACATGCACTCCATGCCGTACCTGGTCCAGAACGGCGTGCCCGTGGCAGAGGGGGGCGTCCCCCCGCAGGCGGCGGACAGCAAGGCAGGCGGCGGGCTGATGGTGACGCTCCCCGTGGTCCTCCACGAGCCGGCCTCCGGACCGGCGGCGGGAGGGGAGGCCGAGAAGCCCCTCTCGGAGCCCGCGCCTCTGCTCCCGGCCTTCAGCGCCTCCCCGCTGGGCCTGCAGCAGCCCCTCATCCAGCGCTTCAAGACAGCGGCCGCGCCGGCCAGCTCGGAGAGCTGCGGCGCCCCCGTGCACCAGGCCCCCGTGGGCGCCATCAGCGTCATCCCCCCGGGCCCCGCTTACGTCTCCCCGCTGCAGCCCGCCTACCCCGGCGCCGAGCCCGTCCTGAGCTCGGGGCTGCCCCCGTCTGTGCCCCTCGCCGAGCCTCACGCCAAGCCCCCGGGCCTGGCCCTGCCCTCGGGCCTGCCCGCCTCCTACCCTGCCCTGCCCGTCCCCACCTCCGTCATGCCCTCCGCCGCGGCCCTGGGCGCCCCCGCCGCCAGCCAGGTGCAGGCCATGGTGCCGCCGGTGGTGCCCACCCACACGCCCGGCCCCGCCCCCAGCCCCAGCCCCGCCCTCACCCACAGCACTGCGCAGAGCGACAGCACGTCTTACATCAACAGCACGAGCTGCGGCAGCTCCAGCGGGGTGCCCCAACAGCAGCAGCAGCAGCAGCAGCCCCAGCAGCAGCAGCAGCAGCCCGCCCCGGCGCAGCAGATGGGGTGCGGCACCTGCGGTTGCCGCGGCAGCTGCGGGAGCAGCCACGCCCCCAACTTCTTCTTCCCCCCGCAGCTGCCCCGGCAGGTGTTCAGCGTCCCGCCCATCTTCCACCTGACGTCGCTGTGCAGCAGCAGCTACCTCAACCAGGCGCACCAGAGCAACGGCGCCACACAGATGCCCTTCTTCCCGCACGGGCCCTCGCCCTACGCCGGCGCGCCCCTGCTGCACACGCACTCGGACCACGTGCTGGGCACCCAGGCGGGCTACGGCCTGCAGCAGATGGCCTTCAACCGCTTCTACCAGCCCGTCTACCCGTCGGTGGGCATGATGCCCGGCGGGGGCATCGGCGCCGGCATGAAGAAGAACGGCAACATATCCTGCTACAACTGTGGGGTCAGTGGGCACTTCGCCCAGGACTGCAAACAGCCCTCCATTGACGCAGCACAGCAAGGTAATACTGCCACAGCCAGGGGGAGGGGGTGGAGAGGACCCCAGCATCTCCCCCAGAAGTGAGATCAGACTCACAGCTGTCAGTGCTTAGAGAGAGACAGCCCCCTGGCTGGAGGGGAGGGAGCAGTCAGACACTCTCTGCCCTCCCCCCCTTGCAGGATTTAATATTAAAGCGAGGAACTGGTTGCGTACTTTCAGGACCCTGCTCCGGACCGTCCCGTCTTGTACAGTAGGGTTAAGACAAAAATCCAAACGCAAAAAAAAAAAAAAAAAAAAAAAAAAAACACAGAGCAAAAGAGCCTGAACACAGTTCAGGTGACACAGTTGAGTTGAGGTGCGGACTGTAGGGCCAGGCTGGCATTTGTAGTGAGCTCTTTTTCTTTTCCTTGTCTCCTCTTGTTCCCGCGTGCAGTGACTCCCCTCCTCTGTGTGTCTTTCAGGTGGCTTTCGGCTGAAGTACGTTGCCCCTCACTCTTCTGAAGCGCTTGACAATGCTGACTGAGGGGGACTGAAGACCACTACGGCGCTCTCGTGTTCCGCGACAATAGCGTTTTCCGGAGACCTAAACCTAGCGTTTTAAGAGGGCTTTTTTTTCCTTTCCTTGTTTTCGTTAACTCTCTTTGTTTGTTTTACCTTTTAAAATGTGCTTTTGAGGGCCTGGCAAACCTGAATAATTGTGCCTGATAATTCCTTGTCGTAGGTGAGGGAGAATCTGTCTTGTCTCCACTGAGATGTTTTTGCAGTGGCCTCTGGTATTTTGCACTGAACACTGGCGAGAGACACCGCCTCCTGTTTACTAACTTATTTCTTAAATTGTAAGAACACCACGTCTCTTAAGAATATGGAAGCTAGTTAATTATTTTATCTTCAATGAAAGGGGCTTCCAGAGGGATTTATTGTAGACTCTCCTACACCTTTTTTTACACTATGTTATATTTATGCTTCCTCTTTATAATTTTTGGTTTAATCTTTTAGTGCCGTACAGCAAAGAAAATACCTGCAAACAAAAAAAGAAAAACTTTAAAAAATGTATAAAGATGGGATGTTTTTTTTCTGCCGCAGTGTTTTGAATGTACAACGTATTGTTGTTTTAATTTCATAACTTTATGGAATTTGGCAGTATCTTGCTATTAAAAAGTTATTTCAAAAAAGCATTTGCCACTTGATATAATGTGAAAACGCGTTATAAGACGTTATTAATCATCATGTCTGTCATGTCATTAAGTTGAATGCTGCTGTGTTTTTATTTGGTAATATGCACTATAGCTACCAGGAGTTCTGAAGTCCCCAAGTGCACTGAGGCAGTTGTACGATGAACAGATCTGGAGATTATTACCGCGTTAACTTCTGTTCTACTGCTGTCTGATCAGTATTCTTTTCGCAAATGATGCACTGCAGGTTTTGACCACCAGGTGGTGCCATTGGGAGCCACTGTTCGCCCTGCTTCCAGTGGACAACACATGTGCAGGGGTCAGCAGAGGAATTATAGTTCCCGGGGGGGTCTTTGTCTACAAGCTTTTTTGACCTGCCTGTACTAGCCATGATGGAGGAAACCTTCCTGGAGACGGAAAATGTTTTCTTATTTTATTTTTTTCGTTTTGTTTTTCTTTTGTCTCACGCAGCGATGATATATGACTGTATTGTGTATGTTTGTGTATATATGTACATGCACAGACATATGGATACACACAGACTACGCATGATACACATCCGAAATTGGAGAGGAAATTCAAGTATGAATGGGATGAGCGCACATTTGGGCTTTGAGTTGTGTTTCAGACAGAAGGGTTGGTGGCCGTTCCAAGGACCCACTTCGTCAAGAGTCCTTGCTTCGAGCCAACGCGTCTGTCGCGTGGGTGTGTGCATGTATATGCATACATGCAAAACACGCACACATTCATGTAGATTCTAAAAAAAAAAATCATTTCGATTTTCTTGATTGGTTGCTTTCAGTTTAAACATGTGGAAGAGTGATTTTAATCTATTTCTAAAAGCTTTTTCTTCAAACTGTTGAAGTAGTACGAATCCTTTCTGCTTGCGTTGAAGAAAACTGAGAGATCTTTATATTGGTGTTAAAGAGAAACTGGGATAACATGGAGTATATTTTGGTAAATATTAAAAAGAAGATTAAAAAAAAATTTTAAAGTGAGGAAAAACTGTGTGGACCACAAATGTTGAGTGAAGAACCATGTGATCCTGTAGGCCTGTTGTACATATGAACCTGCCATGTGTATTTCTTGAACTTTTAAGGTTTAAAATGCTGTACTGTATATAAGGAGGTATATTGTTACCTTCGGTTGTATGTTTACTGTATTCTTTGATATCTAAATGTTATTATGTACTGGAAAGGTCAAATATATTTCTAGAACGAATTTGGATTTTATGCAAATTGTTGATTTGTTTTCCTGGAATTAACAGCAATAAATAGAAAATGCCACCGGTGTTGTATTTTGTTCCCCACCCATCAAATTCCGTTCGGAAAATGCAGGATTTTTGGTAGAGTGGGTGCTGCAATTACCCCTTTTCTTCAAGGAATAGTGTTAATGGTACGATGGTGTTATCAGCCAAGGCTTTAACAATAGACATGACCCTATTTGCATTTTACCTTTCTTTATTGGCAACATGGTCACTTATACACCTTCCTTAATCACACGAGCACTTGTATTCTGCCACCCTAATAGTTGTACAAAAACCCATGCTGTAAATCAGGAAGGATAAAACACAGATGTACTTTACAAGGTGGCCAAAAGCTAAGGCAAATGGTATTGTACAAGAACTAGAAAATTCTTCACCTCCACCACACTGCCATCTCTTGGACAAAATGTAAAATGGTATAACTGGCATGAGATCCTGAAGTCTGAACAACTTTTATATTAGAGGAAAGTATGTGCTAACACAAAATGCATTGTAAACCTCGTAGGTATTGGTCACAATAATAGAACAAGGAGTGATGTGTCATTTTTTCTCTGACCCCCGGTCAGTAACAATATCGAAGCTGGAGTATGAGGACAATATTTCATTTTCTGACACATGTCTACTGTATGTTGTACGCTGTGCCCTAAAATAACTTTGCTTGCCATCTAATCTAAGATCTTCTGTTTCACACTGACCAGAAAGACAACTTTGACTCATTTTGATTGTAAATGACAAACCTGCATGAACGTGCATGCCCTGTCAGTGCTAAGCCCTAATGCATGAAACCTCAAGAAAACAGTCATTTCTTTTGCAATGCATTTACGCTGATTTATATTTATCAGGAAAACTGACAGGGCTTGTGACATCAAATGTCAAAGCAATTGCGAAACCAAATGTTTGAATCAAAATGTTGCCTAATGAGCACAATGTACAGCAATTTAAGGAAGCCATTTAGGGATGATTTTCTCTGAATTTAATATTTGACATAATACTTCAGACTTAAGGACAATTAGTAAGCTGTGTTTTTAGAGTTGTTTAATTGTCCAATTTCCATGTACTACTGGTGGTTAACTTTCAGCAGACATTTATCAAGGACTTTCCATTGAGGAGTCTTAGTGTCAGTCTCACATTGACCTTAGGTGATGCCTGTGTGTGTCCCTCTCTCCAACACAGAAAAGATGACAAACTTATGAAAAAATGAAAAAAACACATTTGCATGCTTGCAAGAGTACAAACATCCAGCAATTTTGGCAGCTTTTCAAAACCCAGCCCTTTAGTTGGCCGGTTAGGTAAAATCCACCAAGGCCCTGTCCATGCTTTTGTTTTGTAATTGTTCAAACAGGGCTCAGCATGTTCTCGCTCCAGCCCCCTCTGAATGTTCTAGAGTTGGCCGGCCCCCTCAATTCCAACTTGGCGGTGCTCAGGCCAAAGTGAAATGTCCCACAATGCAGTGTTATGGTGGTGAGGGTGCTTCCTGCGGGGGGAAAAGTAGCAACCTAGCAATAATATTTGACTGGAATGTTATCAACAGTCAAAAGGATACGGACAATAGAAGCAAGGTCCGCAGTTCACACGCTACCAGTTCTCTGCCATGATCAAAGCATCCGTCATCTTACATGTAGTGCATAAAAGGGGTTGAAAAGAGGTATTGCACAAAGGGAAGATTTCCAGACCACAGTCAGAAGTAAAAGTTCAATAAATAGTGTACTCAATTTTCTACCATGTCTTCAATGTTTTATATTCCTGCACACCCATTTCTGACTTACTGATTCTGTGTGTATTTGTCTCTGGTTGTGTCTTCTTATTGTATTCTGAGTTAGGAGTTTGAAAAGCAGCAGAATTTGGATCTCAGATTTGCAGTCTTGTGTTGATTGTCTTGTCTGTGCCTGGATCATTCTTAGCACTCAAGCATTCACAGAACTGTCGAATTTAATAGCAATTTATTAATTTTAGAGCCTTTTCATATAAATGGCCAAAAATCTGCTCTGCACTTAGGTATTATGTCCCTATTTCATCCATCCATGTATAGTTGGATATTCTGGCCATCATTAGGGTTAGTGGTTCTGAAGGGTTATTGTATAGCTCTTCAGAGGTTTTATCTTGTGGAATAATTTATTTGTCCTACATTTTTTTCCTGTCTGGCTTTGGGCATATCTGTGCTCAAACACTGTCTACCTACATTGATGCTTAGAGTCAGCCTCAACACTGTTCCCCTTTCCACTGAGGAAGGATCCAGTTGAGAGTTCTGGGAAACACTTGCATTTGTATCAAGTCCTTCCTCTCTCACCCAGTCCAGACGTAATACCTACTCTCACCAGTGTCTGCATCCACTCCCTAGTATTATTTCAAAATATCTGCATCTTGTTCCTAATCTGGTTCTTTTTGCTGGTTTCTGCGCAGGAAGACTTTATACGCAATGACTGTCACCCTGGCAGGGCTGTGCTTGTTAGGTAGGGTAGGGGTACAGTTGTTAAAGTGGCGTCGATGTTGCAAGTTCCTGACTGTGACTGCCACTTTCTTACTGGATAAGTTGGGAGCCCTGGAGCTGGGACTGAGAGGTTCTGACCCAGGTCTACAGCATGCAGTAGAGGGCTGATTCCCTCAGTACTCTTGATCAGACAGTAGCAGCACATCAGATCAGGAATGAAATTGCATTGTTTTTGTAACAAAAAGGAATATTCAAGATAGCTTATGGGTAAAAAAAAATATGGTAAATATAAATATGTAATCACTGTAAATATATAAAATGAGATTGCCTATGGAGGCCCTCTGTATTTGCTCCCATGTCTGGGCCTCCCTATAGGTTTACCTGGAGCACAAATTTGATCATGGCCTAATGTAAAATCAGTTCTGCTTTATGACTGACATCCCCCCTCCACTGTACTTCTTGTGGAAAACCAAGGCAGGGAGGTATGGACATAGACAGGCAGACAACAAGGTGCTCTCTGGGGCAGTGTAGCGAAGGGCGAGAGTAGTCACCCCACCCAGCCTTGAACCCAGGTCTACAGGGTACCAACCATGCAACTTTGACCGCAACGCCAAAGAACCTGGCTCTTTAGCGTTGCGGTCAAAGTTGCATGTTTGGTACCCCGTAGACCCGGGTTCGAGGCCGGGTGGGGTGACTGCTCTCGCCCTTTGCTACAAATGGTGTCAGAAGTGGGATGGCTTGCCGCGAGGCCATCGGAGGCGTGCCCGGTGTGTGAGCTGTATGAGGGACCCCCAGGTTAGGTTGACCCCGGTGTGAAGGACCCCAGAGATGGGTGAAGCACAGTGTGAGAGACCCCAGAGATGGGTGAAGCACTGGTGAGTGGGGCACCCTGGGATGGGAGAAGTACGGCAAGAGAATGTGTGAGGGATGCCATGGTGCGTGAAGCGCATGGGCGTGCTTCCCGAAGGGGAAGGCAGTGTGATGGAGTGCCGTCACTACGGTTGAGTATGCGCTCTGAGTGCCATACCAATGAGCCTGGCTCTTTGGCGTTGCGGTCAAAGTCGCATGATTGGTACCCTGTAGACCCGGGTTCAAGGCTGGGGTGACTGCTCTTGCCCTTCGCTACAGGCAGTCTTTCCTCTCTCTACATCAGGGGGGATGTTTAGAGTCTGACGAAGGCACCTTCATGCATATAGGTGTAGGGGATGTGATAGGTGAACATGTATGTAACTGTCATTTTGCCAATGACACCAAGTCTTTAATTTCAGTGAACCTGGATGACACCACACCAGTTCCGAGACTTACTTTATGACTTCGTGATTTAAGAATCTGAATGCTGCAAACTTTTGCTGTAAAACACTGTCAAAATAGAAACCATGATACTTGGCTGTATTCATATTTGTGATAATATGACAGATGTATGCTAAGTGCTGATAAACTCTTTAAGGTAGGGATTAGAATTCTTGTAATATTTGACCCAAATCTCTCCTTTGAGCACCTTTTAAAAGAAACAAAACATGTCATGCATGGACTGCCTTCTTCCATCCTAGAAACTAACTCCAATTAACTCAAATGAACTCAAATTAAGCTGTTTTCGGTTTCTTGAGGATGCAGAAAAGCTCACTGATGCGTTCATCACTTCAAGGCCAGACTACTTACAATGCTTGAAAAAAGCATTGTAAGTAGTCTGGCCTTGACTGAAAAAAGACCACATGGTGAAGAATCTACTTCTCTTCATTGGCTCCCTGTTAAATGCAAAGTCCTGTTGCTTCCGTATAAAACACAGGGAAACTGTGGTCCAGGGTGGCTGCAAGAAACACTGGATGGATGTTGATGTGCAACAGACCTTTAAACGAGGAGAAAGCCACCACGCCATCGTCTGCTGTCCCAGGTGTAAATTGGATTATGACTGAATTACCATCTGATCAGATGCTTGTTTACTCCAGGAAACGCACTGAACTGCTTATTCATCATAGTCAATGAGTCAAGTTCATCTGTTACATGCTGAGGCACAAAGGAAACCAGCAGAGCCCTGTAGGAACATGGGTTTCCCCACACTGTCACAAAGCATTCAGTGTTCATCCAGCATATCTGAATGATGTTTTTTCACTGTATCTCACCAACAGGACCCTATGAATGTAGGATGCTGACAATTTTACTCTGCCTAAAGTTTCAAAGGTCAAAGGTTTCACTGGTGGAAGAGCTTTGAGCTATGATGCTTTGGTTATTGGAACTGTCTTGGTCTGTAAATATAGACCAAAATGCCCTCATGCGACCTGATTCATCCCATTGTTCTTAAAGATGACATCACTGAGTCCACTTCTACAGCATGTGTGTCACCCCATCACTATAAATAATAACCCAGAGTCTCATTTTGCAGATGTTAGTTCTTAAGATCAAGACTATTACGGGCCATGAGTTCCAACATTGTGAATAAAAACGACAACTCACCTGTCTGCTTTAATGAGATAACTGAGAGGTGCCCAGCCATTTTAAAAATCAATACTAAAAATCTAATTTTGTGTGACTTGAGTCAATTTCTTGATAATGTACCTTCAGCTTTGCAGGACCTCACTAACCCTGCCCTTTGTAAATTATAGCCTGTGAGCCAGAGAAGCCATCAGGCTGATTTACCAAATGTACTACTTACTTCACTTCATTTGCTCATGGCCTGATTAGTTCTTTCTTGCCCCATGTTCCAAGAAGTTGATGAAATCAATGACCATCAACTGGGAAGTGACCATAACTTCTTGCTTGCTGCCTAAGATGACCTCTTGGCAGCCCCGAAGTCTGTAAGAGCTAAGACGTTTCTCATCTCAAGTCTTATTTTGTTACAGCAGTGTAGCATAGTGGTTAAGGAGCAAGACTCATAACCAGGAGGTTGGTGGTTTGATTCCACAGGGGCACTGCTGCTGTACCCTTGGGCAAGGTATGTAACCCACAATTGCCTCATTAAATATCTAGCTGTATAAATGGATAAGACTTTAAAATCTTGAAATTGATGTAAGTTGCTCTGGATAAGAGTGTCTGCTAAATGCCAATAATGTAATATAATGGCACCTTACTAACCCAAGGGTTCCTGCAGCTGTTATATGATGCATTGGAGCTATACCAAAACATTGCTCCTCTTGCAGACTGCTTACTTTCCTGTGCTGTCTTTTTATGTATAGTGGATTAACATGCTAGACACTGATTACTTAGAGTAGCAATATTTAGCATCCCACTTTACCAGGTATATAAGGAGTTAAAGCTCATAATTCCTTCTCTGGTCTCTATTCCCTCTTAAAACTGCCCTCTGACATTAAGTGACTGAGTACAGGATAATGACAGCTGATGTGCTGGAATGAAGTATACATTGAATGAAAATAATAACAATTTTATACACTTTGAGCAGTCCTCAAACACATTCAGTTTAAGCTTTAGCTAGACTTGCATTTATGCGGAAAATTTCTGAGGATGTTCTAGAACTGATTATTTCCGTTTTCTTGTGTTTTTTTAAAAATATTATAATATTATTGTCTTATAAGAAGCTTTATTTAAAAAATGTTGATAAAAGCGAAGACAAATAAAGGTTCTCAAAGAAAAAATGGATGATCTAGAGAGATCTGTTCCATGCCTACCAGTGTGATACATGTATTTAACAGAAGAAAAACAAAACATTTACGTACCCATCCTTCCTTTCCGGGGGATATAGAAGTCGTTTTTGTATATGCGTGCTGTTTTAGCCTGATGTCATGCCGTAGTGTACACCCCGTAGAATACGGAAGGACAGGTTGACAGACCCTTTGGGCGTGTCCGGCTGAGTAGATATAATATTTCCACAAAATAATGGTCTTCACAGACGCCTCTGCCTGACTGAAACTTAGCACACCAGCACGGCACCAAAGTTAACCACAGTGAGTACAACTTAGCTGAGTACCAGCTACTACGAGCGTGGACGTAACGTTATAACGTTATCTTTATACTGATTTGACACATAGACTAGATGAGAGCAGGAAAGCTTATCTTTAGTTTGATCGCTAACTATCCACTCACAGATTGCCTTACATTAATGTTCATTTTAACCAGTGCCAACTTCTTGGCGAGCGATTTGTAGCATTGTAGCAGATAGAGCAAGCTGGCTATGATATATCAGGGTCTATCCTGAATTGTCTTTTACTTTAGGAAACGATAGCTTGGATACTTTCCATTTCCATTCTTTTTCATTTAGCGGACGCTCTAATCCAGTGCGACTTTGTATGCCTATGATTTGTTGTGTAAGCGGGGTAATTTTATCTATTGCATCGTTAAGAACTGAATATGTTTGCTTTATTACTTATTAAATGTGTAGCTAACTTAGACTTGTGTATGTTACTTAGCTGGCAAAGCAGACTAATTGGGAAAATATATAAAGCTACAAAGAAACAATTACTAGCGTGGAGTAACTTTGTCAAAACAGTTTTCGTTGCGCAGACAAAACAGAATGCCGCCCCAAACAGCTTTCACTAGAAAAAGATTACAGAACAAAAAGCTTTATTCTGCTCCACGCTGTGGTGAATGGAATGTAGGCTGTATGATTCATCTGCCAGTATTCTCTACACTGTGCAGAATACCACTCTCAGCTGACTTGGCGTGCACCACCAGAGAGACGTGTTGCTCTTGCGAATAGTTGTCAGGTGTTTGACAGTCCACCTTAATTTCATCCAGTAAGTCCCTATGTCCCAGATTTAAAATCTGAAAATAGAATAAAAAAAAAAAAAAAACCTGTTACACGTCAGTTCTTTGAATACCTTGGAAACGTGGATATACGAGATAAACCAGTAATACCAACAGTAACTGGTAAACCTTTCCACGGGATATTTTTGAGAGGTTGTTGATAGAGATTGCTGTCCAGATATGAATAAGTATGATGTGTTCTAATCACTCATAGAGAAGTTGGTCCGTTTGTATGCCGTTTGCACTTTGCTCTTGAGGCCTTACTTTCCAAGGTATGGATGCCATAAAATGAACATGCCTATGGAGTTGTTCGTTTTTTAGCCACTAAGAAAAGGAAGGGTAGATTGGGTGCACAGTGTGTATTACATGAATGTGATAAGCAGGTTCTGTTTTTTTTTTTTTTATGATCATTTACATCTCTTTCCGAAATCACATGCCCCTCCAGCAAACCAACAATGGAGTTACTCTCAGCTGCAAACACCAGCTTCTCCCTGGACCTGTTTAAGAAGATAAGCGATGATAACAAATCAAGCAACGTCTTCTACTCCCCCCTCAGCATCTCCTCCGCCCTGGCCATGGTGTACCTGGGGGCCAGGGGGAACACAGCTACGCAGATGTCCCAGGTGAGTTCACACAAACACAGGGCACGGTCACATGGGGTCCCAACACAACACACATACATTGATACTGTGCTCCATGACGTAGTCCAAGCCTGTGAGTGACTGCTGCTTTTATGATTTTATGGCTAATGTACTCTAACGGTGTGCAATATTCAGCAATTAGCATGCCTGGCAACCAGAGTAATCTAAATATTTGCAATACGATGTAATGTTTTCTATCATGGAAATCTAATGCAATAAAATTAGGTGGTGCAAACTGTGTACGTAATGTAAAAGCTTTTTTTATTTGTACAAAAAATGTTCATCTGCATGTGTGTTAAATGCCTATCATATACAGATAATGTGTATACAGCACTAAATCACAGCAGATTTTTTGTTAAGTCAGACCTGTGCTCAAAATATTTTCTACTTGTTAGTTTTCTCACCTGCTTAAG